>NW_020884872.1:33839776-33991446 GCF_003945725.1 Corapipo altera
AGAAGGGTCTTCCGCCCGATGCGCGAAACCATCAGGGAGTAAAACTATGCGGACTTGCGCTGTCGTTCTCCTCTTCAGTCAGTCCCAGGCGGGCTGTTGAGATCTGCCCTTTTCCCGTGGACGAGGCCGTCCCGGAGTTGGGGAGGCTGCTCCCAGATGCTCTGCCAGTGGATGGTCAGCTGGAACAGGGGCGGGGGGGAGCGCAGGTACCGACGCCATTGCAGGGCCCAGATCCATGCCCCAGTGAGGTGCAGCATCCCAGGGAAGGCCGCTGGGGAAAACCAGGCAGAGGGAGATGAAATTCCGAAATTCCGTCCCGCCTCTAGCCCCTTGTAACTCTCCCTCTCTCCCTCTTTTTTTTTTTTTTTGGGTCAATTAATCGGGAAATTGATTTTTTCCATGCCCAAAGGGACCCTCCACCACCTTCTCCGTCTCAGAGACACGTGGAGCTGACAGATTAATTGTATTGATTTTTAAAAGGCATATTTGGACGAAAATAATTAAATACATAAATAAACTCTCCCCCATTCCTCCTCGAACCTACCCGGAGCTGAAATCTCTCAGTCAACCCAATGTGTTTGTGTAGATCGAGAAAGCTCCAAAGCAAACACCAGTCGGGTATAGAAGGGACCCATGGCCAAGGAGTTTTAGCAAGGTATAAATAAACATCCTTGGGAAAAAAAAAAAGCCTGAAAAAAAAAAAATTGGTTATTTAACACTTGTTGGCGCCCATGCGTTGGGCCGCATACTTACTATTTATTTATTTATTTATTCATTTATTTAAAGCCATGAGCAGGAGGGTTAAGCGTCTCTCTGGGCCCCTAGTTGAGTGCGGAGCGGAGGTTTACCGTCCTGACTGCGGGGGGGCTCCGCTCACAAGTTGATCTTTTCAGTCGCCGGGCTCCCCAGACGGGTCGGGACGGGGGAGGTGGGGTGGGATGGGGTGGGGGGCTGCGTGCCCGTTTCCATGGCCTCGGGGCTCACGCCGTGTCTCTGTCGCCGCCGCCGCCCAGGTCCAGGCGCAGCTGCAGCTGGAGGGCGTGGCCCACGCGCACCCGCACCTGCACCCGCACCTGGCGGCCCACGCGCCCTACCTGATGTTCCCGCCGCCGCCCTTCGGGCTGCCCATCGCCTCCCTGGCGGAGTCCGCCTCCGCCGCCGCCGTGGTGGCCGCTGCCGCCAAGAGCAACAGCAAGAACTCCAGCATCGCCGACCTGAGGCTGAAGGCCCGGAAGCACGCCGAGGCCCTGGGGCTCTGACACGCTTCACCCGAGACCCTCCCCCCACACCCCGCCCCAGGTGCCCGCGGCGGGCGTGTGTGTGACCCGCACGGACCGCCGCTCTGCCCCCCCCGCTCCTCCTCATACTCCTCCTCCCCGGCCGCAGGGCGAGCAGCGAGCGCTCCGGCCTCCCTGCCGCCTTCTCTTTCTTATTTTTTTTTTTGTTGTTTTTTTTTGTTTGTTTGTTTCTTCCCCCTTCCCCGAGGTCTGCGAGCTCTCGGCGGCTGCGCCCTCCGGCCGCTTTCCTCGCCCGCTCGCCCCCAGGGACTCGGCGGCCACGGACGTGCCGCGTGGCGCGGTGGGGACGCTCCGCGGACACATCCACACACACACGCGCAGCAAACACGCACCCACGAGTCAGAGACTCCTCGGAGGACAAAGTAGGTGGGAGGAGAGAGAAAACAGAGTTTAAACAAATTGACAAAAAGAGAAAAGGAAAAAAAAAAGAAAGGAAACGATCTTTAAATTATGTTAATCTGTGAACATTGGGGACACTTTGGATTTTTGACCCTGGCAAAAGTGATCGCTCCGGCATAAAGTCATCTGCTGCTGTCAGTTTTGCTACCTTGTGCATGTGTCAAACTAAACACGTTTTGAAGATCAGAAATATATTAGAACGAAACTAAACAAAACAAATAGTAATAATAATAAATAATAAATCCTTGGGGCTGGTCTCCATTAAAGATGACATTTCTTTGTTGCCAACAGTATTATTTCACTGCCATGAATCTCTTCCATCACTGAGGAGCTGCTGCTGCAGAACTGGTTTAAATTTAAATGTGGAATTTCAGATCTGAGGCAAGGCAGGTTTTTTTTTTTTTTTCTTTTTTACTTATTTTCTTTCAAAAAAAAAAGCAGCAATAACAAAAAAAAAAGTGTGTCTCAAATGTCTGTGTCCTTTGAAAGGAGAAAAAGAGAGAGACTAGAAGTTATTAATTGTTAGTGATAACTTGAAAAATGGGAACAATAAGAAATGCACCTGTTTTGCCAGAATCACCTGAACTCAGAGATGCATTGAGCCATGGAAAGAGGTCAGATTTTCAATATTTTTTTCCGAATGCCTGGATCTTTGAATCACAATCTTACTGTTTTAGAGGATGTAGAAAGAATGAATTATACAAAAAAGATGGACATATCGTTTTAAGGCATAATACTGATGCAGCATTAATTTTAGTGAAATGCAATTAGGTGCAGTAAAGTGCAATACTGTAAATATTATAGATTAAAAAAAATAGCCGTACTTATTCTGTTAATAACCGATTCTGCAAGAAGCATAACTTAAATCCTTTATGGTCAGACTGGTGCATTGCAGCTCTTTGCCAAAATGACAGTCTGAATCTTCTATGAATGAAGCTGCTTGTATCACATATGGGAAAAGGTAGATGCCATGACTTCTAGTCAAATTAGTGTGCCATATTTTTGGGAAACAAGATGAAAAGCCTGTATGACACTTTCACAATAATTTTAATTAAAAAAAACCCAACAACAAAACCAAACAAACCAAAACAACCCATAGAAGTGTTTTGTAGAAGTGGACAAGTTCAATAGTTGACCATTTTAATTTTTGCCTGTGATTTAGATGCCAAGTATTAAGCTAATGCTTAAGCAAAGTAACTATGATAAATCCAGCAAGACTGGGGAGCAGGGAAATCCTTTAAATTATATTACCAAAGTGTCTGAGTTTACTGACCCCTCTTCCCAGTTTTACCTTTTATGTTATTGCCTTCTAATTGTTTTGTTTTTTTTTTTTATAATTTTTGTTTGAGAGGAGAGAAAAAGGTACAAATATTGGTTTTGTCTTCATCTAAAAAGCTACTTTTTGCCTTTGTTACCAAGATCTGCGTTGATGGAAGGTTATCCTCTCAATAGTACCATTATTAGGCCTGCTTTTTATGTATTGTTTAGCAATGCATTGCTAGTTTTGGCTTTTGCTGATATTTATAAAATCCAAATATTATCATAGGACAAAAATTCATGGCTAGGATAATTTTAGACACTTTTCTTCTTCTTAATTTGTTTTTTTTTTTTTTTTTTGCTTCTCCCTCAAATTCCGATATTTTCTAGCAATCAAAGTTTCTGCAATGTCAAAGTTGTGCCATTTCCCTTCTACTTACTACATGATAAGTAGTTATATTTTTGATTTGCTAGGCCTGATAAATGCTGCCTGCCTTTTTTACCTCTCTGTGAAAGCCTAGCACCTTTTTAAAGTAAGGCTAAAATATTAAGGTAGCATTACTTCTTGCTGAGAAATACAGACCAAATCTCAGGCAATTAAGAATTTTTTTTTGAAACAAAACATTATCTAGAAAATAAAATGTTATTCATGATGACGTATGAATTTCTGGCTAAAATGAGAAATATTTGGAGTGGTTCCAGCACTTCTAAAATGCAGATCTGAAAAATAATAAACGTAACTACAGAGATGGTTTAGGCTATAGTAAGTAACCTGTTGTACTGGGTACCCACAGCATTCAAGGAGAATTAGATTCCCAGTGTTAAAGTATAGAGCTTTTGATTGAGTAAGGGCTGCTTGTTATCTGTACCTGTGATCTAATTGTTACCATTTCAGATCCTCTTTTGAGACCTTAAAAGAAGCTTACGTGATTTTTTCCAGTCCTCTGCTGGACTTTCACAAAGGAGTGCTTTTCAGCCTTGAATAATTCCACAGAATGAAGTGGTTGAAAGTGCAGGCTTGGGACCTGAATTTTCTCAGACATCTAAGTGAGGCTGAGAAGCGTTACCAATCTCACAGTCTTACAGGATGCACATACAGTATGCATCCACCTTGTATGGGAAGGAATAACTTTTCCACCTTTACTGTTTTACTAGGTACAAACACAGCAAAAAATGCTTCTGGATTTGTCTCAGAATTTTTGGTTCTTTCTTGTATTCAAAAAACAGTGGAAACATGAATACAATTCCCTGCTAAGATGAAACAAGCCTGATAGGGTAGCATGCATCTTTCCAGAATGAAATATTCTTATAGTTTTTTCTGATTGCTTTCAATGGATGTCTCAAGGACATTCTTGCTCTCTACCACAGAAGGGAAGAAGGTGGCAAGATTTATCAGCTTAGCCTGTTTTGAAGGAGGTACCACAGATTGGCCTGGGGAGAGGGGCAGGGTGTTGCTGTGAATCTACCAAGGTGTTTCATGCTGCTCTCGCATTTCATTTAGCATGAAAGGAAATGAAAAGGTGCACTATGTAAGGGTTGTCACTGAAACCAGTTCTGCTTTGCTTATTTCTTGAATGGGCTGATTTCATCAGTGGTGGCATAAAAGCTTTGTTTTTGATGATGCACATAGGTGGTCTTCTTGTCATCCTTACATCATTGGGAAGAAATGAGGCATCCTATCTTGGCTACTGTGTACTGGACTGTACTCTTCTCTAAGTGTAAGTCACTGTGGCTCCATTCACCATGTGGAGCTCCAGTGATCATAAAAGTTGAGATTCTGGACCAAAGCATCTACTACATCTCTGTTAAGGTGGTGTCTCTTTTTTGTTTCTTAGTTTATTGTTTAATTATTTTTCTTAAGTAGGTTGGAGGTTGAAGATAACATAGTAATGGTCCTGAGGTGCTTATTAAAGTTTAAAAGTATTGTAATCGGTTTAGTTTCTCAGGCATGCCAAGCCTCATTTATTGTCTGCCATCGTCCAGCCTGATCCTTGTGTAATCTTTCATTTGAGAAGAGTGAGATTTTCAAGATCATCAGAACAGCAGCCACTGAGCAGAATTTCCTTGGAGGAGGCCCTCATTTAGTGTATGTGGATTGGTAAAGAACCTTTCTCAAAAGTTTTGTCTGGTATTTGAAAAATAACTTGAATGAATGCCAAATGAAAAATGCTGTTTATAAACAAGTCTATAAAAAAAGGCTTAATGCATTACGTGGGCCCCTTTATAATGGAAAAAATACATTCTGGTTTTTTTTTTTTTGAAACTGTCACATGAGCTTAAACACTTCATTTATTTGTATCAAAATAGCAAATTGACTCCATGGCTCATTTTTATTTACTTGGAAACATGTGAAAAAAATTATACTGAAAGTTTTTTTGCTTAGTAGGGTCGTATAGATGTAGTGACGTTTTGGTTAATATCATAATACTTAGCACTTACATAATGTTTATTTGCAAAGCACTGTATAAATGTCTATTATTTAATCCTCACCCATTATGAACTAGGTAAGAATTATTATCCCCATTTTTTAAGAAATTAAAGCATATAAATCAAGGGCCAGGTTCCATCACCTGTTGTCAGCACTGAGTATTATTACTTTTGTTTTTGTAATGTAGGAACATCCCCCAGATCACAATCTGACATGAACTTTGTGGTGGTAGACAACTTTCTATGTAGCAGAGGCCCTGCTCCTAGAAATTTAAACTCTGACTTCAGGCAAGTCTCAAATGGCACATTGAATATGTTTTGGAGTGGCAGAATTTGCCCATGAGTTATTTCCACAGAACATGTAGTTACTGCCCAACGCTCTGACCCCATATGTCAGTGGGAATTTGGTTTATGGCTCAGTGGGGCTGAGTTGTGTCAGTGTTAAGACTGCAACCAAATTTCCGAGTTCCCAACAGCATGCACAAATTGCTAGGAAACCCTGATTTCCAACTTCCCTTACTATAAATTTTTCACACAGACCAAATGTACAGATGTCAATTCTTTGCATGCTTTATCTGCTATGTCTTTTAGTCCTATGTTTGCCTATAAAATAATAATAAGACATGATTTTGAATTGACGTAACATTGACACATTGGGATTGTTGAGTCAAATAAAACAGAGATGTAGTCTGATGAAAGTCCAAGTCCCTAAGGTAAAGCCAGAATATGGATTCTTTTTTTTTAAATTGGTGACAAAAAAATACGCATGTTTCTGCTTGTTTAAATGTACTAGGCAAAATAATTTTTTTTATTATTAAAAAGATAATATTAGTTTTTGGAGACAGTATTGATTTGGCAGGATTTTTTTCCCCTTCAGTTTAAGGAAAACTTTCGAAGTATAGAAAGAATAGATTACACATATTTCTTATAAATGTGCTTATTTTTGTAATATCTAATATCTAATTATTCAGGTGATGTCCTTGTAATTGCTAATTGTACTCAACTCTACCAAGTGCACACAACCAATATGGTTGGAAATTTTTTGTGTTCCTGGTTAAAATGGATGGTTGAAATGCCCCACTTCTCATCTGGAAGCAACCTACTCACCCTCTTATGTCATTTCCTTTCCCCCATGTGATAGAATTTCCATGGCAAACGAGTTTCCAAACAGCTGTGAATAACATGGCAACAGCTTCTCATTTGGTCACTTGAAAGTCTCTACTGGTTGCAGCAAGATGTGGTAGGACGGAAGAAGGCCTCGTATTGCTTGGAAACTGAAAAAAATCTAAAAGAAATGTGGTATGCTACAGAATGTGATCTCCTCTTCTTAAGAGATGAATAGAGCCTTCTGCTTTATGACTCATGTTTTTTGTAAAATGGCATCTTTTAAGTCACATGTTTAAAGGGTACAACATGGGTCCTGTCCAAAGTTGTGACCAATATTATATTGGTTGTTTTTGCTAGTTGGCCTTTCTAGCCAGGTCAGTCGAAGGCCGTAGGCTTTGGTGTTTGAGGCATTCTTCAAGAGGGATATGATACCAAATATCCCTAAAATTTTGTCTGTTAGACAGATTTGATGCTAAAAGTTGGTGCCTAATTTTAGTAAATCAGCCTAGAAATTTGCTGATTTCCAATAAATAATTCAAACTTGATGCAGTTCATACACCTTATTTTGAAAATTGATATTTAACTAAAATCAGTTGAAGAATGTAGAAAATATCAGATTTTGAAGCTGAAGATATTTATTGAAAGGCAATACTTTCATGAATCTAGGCTTATGGTATGTGTTAATTACATCAAAGACAGGCAAATATCTCTATTTGTTTGTATTAATGTATGTGGATGTTTTATTTATTTTTGTTTGAAAATTTCTAAATGTGTATTATTTTAATTATGTTGAGTGTAAATTTGACAATGCTTTGCATTTATTTTTATATTTTAAAAACCTGTTGCTTTTGCGAAAATATGAGCAGCCAGTGTGATTTGCAGTACCAGAGCATTATTTTGGTTATATACACACAGTGTGTCTGAGTTCACAGACATTTCAGGGATTGCTAAAATGAAACAAACAAAAAAAATCTCCAAAACCAACTCATCTTAAAAGTTTGTAACCCCTTTTTTTTGTGGCAAAAGAGAAAAAAGAACAAGCAAACAACTTTTTTTTTTAGATTTCCATTATGCCAGCATGCTCCTACATGAATTCACCAGACATGTTGAGTTTCATTTTTGGAGTGTATTATGTTGAATCACATGATATGAATGTACATCTTGTAACAGTGAGATATGAATAAACTTATAAATATTTGTAACCATGTGTTAACGGATACACAGAATAACTGCTACCAAAGGGAATAAGAGTAACAAGGCATTTCTCCATGTTAAAGCAAACCTTTTTCTTCTGTATTTAATGCTTTTTCTTTTTCAAGCACTTTACTCACTTTTTCCTTGCAAAGAATCAAAAGTCGTGCATCTTACTCTGCAGTCATTTAATTTCGCTTACAGTTCTCCCATTGGCTTTTATGTAAGTTGTGCAGAGTAAGTTGTAGCTTAGTGATGGTTAATTAGAAATTAGTTTTGCATCCCATCTACTAGTATGATGGTTGTGTTTGGTGTTCTGTTTTTTCAAAGGATTGGTTGATAATTTTTCCTTGCTGTCAGGAGGAATATAGTAGCCTTCATAGTGGAATGTTCTAGGAACTGTATTTGATGGCCCTGATCTGTTGTCTGTTCAAATCAATAGGAAAGGTACTGCATCAGGCTTTTATTTTTCAGGTGATTAAGGAGTATTTCCTATGTCCCTTCTTGTTGGTATGCTACATATAATTTCCTCCTATAGTTTTCTTCTTTCTAGTTGTAATTCAGCTTTCTGATGTTGAAAAGTATACCTAGGGAATCCTCTTGCTTCCATGCACTGCATTGTTTCATCAACAACGGCAAAGCAAACTGTGTTGGTTGGAAGTCTTTGTTAGGTTACGGTCTGTGGATCATGTTCTAAACTTCCAGGGTAGTCACAAGAGTTAGGTTAGACTTGTCTTGTTTGAAAACCAGTTGTTTGACATGTAAGTTGCCTTTAAACTTCATCTGCCTTATGAGAAGGGTGGTTCCATATCACAGCCCTTCCCCCAAGTCCTCCCAGAATCTCTTTATTCTTTCTTGTCTGCAGCTTATTGTATATGCTGAAGTCAGAACTTCTATGTAGCTTTTCTAACCTTGCATTTTCTGCAAGTGTTTGCATTTATTTGAGTTCTGACCTGGAACATAACTGGAAAGCAATTGGTGCAATATTCCCACATCATGATTACTGTTTTTCTCTAAGCCAACACCACAAACTGACATCCTGTTTTTCCTGTCAATTACTATGTAAGAGACAGGCTGTTATAAGAAATAAATCCTTCCTTTTTGTCTCTTAAAGATACGTGGGCAGTGAATGGTTGTCAGTAGCACGTACTGTAAGAACTACCAGAAAAAATAAAAAGTGATAACAGTGTCCTGAAAGACTATCTTCGCCAGAAGACTAATAACTATTTATAAACAAATATGTTTTAACACTCTTACTTTTGTCTATTCATATTCAGTTTAGATGTTGAAAAGAGAGATAAGTTTTTTTGGCAATTTGGCTGTTAAGAAGAGAATTTTTCTCCGCTTCATTTTCATTAATTAGCATGTTTTTTTCAAGTGGCTACTTGTTCTATTGCTTTCTGAAATCATTGGCAGTTCTGAGAAAAGTTTCTTCTCTCTTGTCTTTGGGTATATTTTTCTTCTTCTTCACATGAAAATTTATTTTTAATTCAAAAAGAAATTATACTTTGACCCTGTTGCAATCAGCTACTGTTTCTAGTTCTCTCTGAATTTAATTAGATAAAAATAAACACAGTAACAAATTCCTCATGAATTGTCAGTAAAATTTTCCCTTCTTTCTTGAGTAGCTTCTCTCTTAGACTACTATTTTTTGGACTGCTAACATCTGAAAATTATGAGGAGGTACACAGGAAACAAGTCTGAGTATCTGAGTATCTGCTGGCATGAATACCCATGAACTCTGGAAATTTTACCATTATGTGTGGTAAAATTTCCAAAAGTCCAGTTAAAGTTAGAGAGAAATTTGTATACTTAAGCCTGCAGGAGCAACCACAGAAAGACAGAGCTACATTCAAGGACCACATGTAAATTACTAGAGATTGGATAACAGAACAAAAGGAAATGTATGTAATTTCATTTCCGTGAATCAAATACTCAGACTTCATTACCAATATGATTAAGGGTAATGATCCTACTCTTACATTTAATTGCTGGTTTATAATTGCTACCAAGAGGCTATAAAAATACAAGGTTGTATCCAAAAAAGTTGGATCTAAAAAAGGGACTTAATGCCTCACTCTAAAGTTAGACTTCAGAGGAATTTAGGCGCTTAGTTCCAAAACCTTAACACAGGACTCTTGGCTACTTCTCAAACTCTGCTGAAGCCTGAGGGCTGCAGGTCCTCTAGTTCCACATTGGATTTCTGCATGTGCCTCATGTTCTACATGTCTATGTGCCTGGCACCTGACAAATCTCTGTAGCTGGGAGGCTTGCTCCCTTTTTAGCCTGATTGAATTACAAAAACTAGGCATCTGTTTCATTTTGCTTAACTTCAGATGTTTACAATTCAAACAGCTACATCAGAACTTGTCAGTGGAAGCAGATAGACTTCTGGTGATCATATTAGGGTGTGCCTTAGAAGACTAGCTCAGATGTAGCCACCTTCTCTGTAGATATCTCTCTTTGGACAGACATGTACAATTCCACGACATGTATCTTCCACGGGCCTTCTTTGTGTGTCCTCTACTGCACAAATGGCAGTGATTCCACCACTTTGTTTTCTTTAGAGGGGCAGATTTCTTTTTCCACAGTGATTCAGTGACTAGTGTATTCACACAGGACTCTACAATATGGGTTTTCCTGCCTTCCTTTGTCTTAGCAGATGGGGTAGCAGAAAAGTTAGAACTGTTGGTCCTGGAATAACACTTTACAGAACAGGCTAGACATGAATCACTTGGGCATGAGTTGACTATAGCTGATGCCACTTTGATGGCATAGCAGGCAAATGACCTTTTCTGCTATGATTTTCATTCTAACTGGTTTCCCTACTGTGATTTCTGATATTTTAGTCAACTAAAGTGCAAACTGTTTTTCTAACAGATTCTTGGGGAAAAGAATCATCTTATTGTTTTCCCTAGGTATGACTCAGTACAATATTTGAATATTTCCTAAATATGTCAGCTTTTCGCAGTGGATTTCCTAGATTTCATGAAGTTTCCAATTTGCTTCTCTTCCTGGTTACAAAAAGACCTCTTGAGAGGAGGGATTTAGATGTACATATACACAAAAACATTAATAAACAAATCCCTCAAAACTTGACAGAATTTAAATTGCCAAATACATAGCCTTAGAATCTTTAATGAAGCAATCTCATGTGATTCCATCTTATGTTATCATGTACATTCTTGCCACAGGACCTCTGCTTCAGTTGCTGTGTGAGGTAAACTGTGCTCAAGGAGGGAATTGGGACCGTGAAGAGAATGAAGCCATTTTCTAGGAGATACCAGTAGGTGTATGTATGTAGACAATGAAGGAAAAGATGGCAATAAGTGCAATTTGGCTTTAACATTAGCACAGTTAATGATCATGTAGAAGTGGATCTAGCTTGCTACAGACCTCAAAGCTGATACACTGAAGGTAGTAAGACATTTCCAGGATGTCAATGAACATGTGGCTTTCTGTTTTCTGGACATTAAAGTCACAAGACCAGGAGTATGATTTACAGAAATGCCCAGTGTTAACTGTTACAACTGTAATGAACACAAGTTATGTAGGTTTGGGACTTCAGGGAAGGAGCCAGCATTACATAGCAGTGTAGATTCATGCAATATACCATTGACTTATTGTCTTACATGAGGCAGATAATTTTGTCTTTCTACCTCAGTCTATAAAATGGGTTTAGTGACACTCTCCTAATGTGTACATAGGAATGACACTCAGGTAGTGTGAACATAGGAGGATTGTGACCATAAATTCATTAATCCTTATAGTACACTGATGTACTAGATTTGCAAGTATTAGCACAAATCCCACGAGGCAACAAGTAACTCTGTATTCAATGCAATGTTCAGAGGATCTGCAGTAAATAAAGCATGAGGATAAAGAGAAATATTGGGCAACTGCTGTATTCACTGAACACTGTGCACCGAATAAAGCTAGGGTCCTGTGAAAAAAAAAAAAAGAAGACATCATATAATTAAAGAATGTATCATTATGTGTATACACATGGGAGTAGAATCCGATTGCATAGTAAATGCCAGTAATGGCACTTCCTGACTTTTGGCTGTTTAATGAATTAATGAACACTTATTTTTCTCAGCTTTAAGAATCTTTTCCTTCAACATTTACATATGCAGTGGTCTGTAGTTATCTCTTTTCGTATTAAAAATAAAAAGCCTGTCTGCATACGCTATAGAATCCTTAGGACTGGGACACTGGACTTTCTGCTGAAGTGTAGAGATCACTTGATTCACAAAAGAACCTCTATGTGTAGGAAGACAAAGATGGTTACAGTGTCTGAAGCTTATGAAGGACTTGGACAAATGGGCCACCTGAAGGGATGTTGAACTCATGGACATCAAATATACAGAAGACTCCATTTTATGGGGATTGAAGCCCACTGGTCGGAGGGATGGTTGAGGCAAAAGGCTTTAAAGCCTGTTCTGATTAGAAATCAGTTAAGAGGCAGTTCTCAGCTCACATAAGCTTTCACTGCAGCTTGAGTCTCTGTGTAATATTAAAGGATGTGAAAGGCTCACAGGTAGTAACTGCGGACAAGAAACTGTGCATTCACCTTAGACAAATTTGTGTTATTACATGGGAATAGTAGTCCCAGTCCCCCTTTTTTTTCCACCCATCTGGATGCATCCTAGTGTGACCCATACGTCATGAAGTGTTCTTCATCATCACTTGTGATCTGGTGCTGGATATATAATTGTTCAGGATGTAGAAAGTTCTGGGCTGCAAGCAGAAGCTAGGCTAGCTCAAAGAAAGGGGAACAGCTGGGAAATGCAGAACCTGGACAAATCTGAAGTGATTTCATTAGATGTGCAAGCTCTAACCTTGGCATTAGGAGGTGAGATGAATTAATGTTTTATCACTGGTTGACAAATGAGGTCTTTCTCCAAGGGCTAATTTAATTGAATTTAGACCATGTTTACCAAGGACTACTAACATGCGTATGGATATTTGTGGATGAACTGACTTTTCTGTATATCTGAGCCTTAGGACTATTGATCATGACAAAAGTTTGCAGGAGGTGCCAGCCATTATTAATACAGAGAGATTGTTACTGCTCTTCCTTTGGTTACTGTCTTTGCTATAAAGGGAAAATTTAGTAGTGTTGATAAAATATTGAACCATTTCTCATGTGGTAGAATTAGGGTAGAGTGTGATTTTCTGGGAATGCTTATTTCTGGGACTCAGAAATAAGCATGTGAGACTTGCACTTTTACAGGAGCAAATAGCTTTTGTCGACCACTAATGGGCAGAGATATGTTTGCTGGTATAGATAGATGTCTGTGCCTTTGGAAAGTCTGGCTTGAAGTGGTCATGGGAGCTGGGGCTTGAACTAGGATGTTGTGCTCATGGGAACCTTTCTGCTTATCAGAGAGACACATGGTTCATATATCAGTGCCTTGGCATTGTTTGTCCCTTCATCCTTGTTGCTAAAGGGTTGGATATAGAGCATTTGGAAATGTTGCATTTGGAAACAAAACATATCTGGGCCTTGAACAATGTCTAATATCTTTTCTTTGAGAAGGGCTCAGTGTTTTATTCATGGAGAAGAAGAGAGCGGAGACTTTTTTACCATGAATTCTCTTCCTGAATAAATTATACACTAGATGATAGTCTGACTTCTGGAGTAATTTTGATGAAGAAGAATAATGGAGAATAAGGGAGAAGATGCTGTTGAGTTCAAATCACTTATATCTTTTAAATGTTCAAATACTAGTTCTTTATCAAAACTATACTTTTTTCAAGAACTGAGAAAAAGCAGATTGTCAGGTCTATTACTGTAAATGTCTCTTTCTGAGCCTCATTCACTTTACCTTAGACCCCATGAGTTTTGCTGTTGTAGAAAGGCATAGCTTTTCCTGGCAAGTAATAGTTTCTCTCAGATCGTTTTAATTGCTTTAATTTATCATAGAATCATAGAATGGTTTGGGTTATGGTTAGAAGGGACCTTCAAGACCATCTGGTTCCAACTCCCCTGACACGGGAAGGGACACCTTCCGCTAGATCAGGTTGCTTAAAGCCCCATCCAACCTGGCCTTGAACATTCCCAGGGATGAGGCACCCACAACTTCTCTGCGCAACCTGTTTCAGTGCCTTATCAATCTCACAGCAAAGAATTTTTTCCTAATATCTAATCTAGTTCAGTTTAAGGCCATTACTTCTTGTCCTGTCACTACGTAACCTTGTAAAAAGTCCCTCTCTATTCTCGTCAGCCCCATTTAGGTACTGGAAGGCTGCTATAAGGTCTCTCTCAAGCCTTTTCTTCTCCAGGCTGAACAACTCCAAGTCTCAGCCTGTCTTCGCGGAAGAAGTGCTCCTGCCCTCTGATCACTCGTGAAGCCTTCCTCTGCACTCGCTCCAACAGGTCCACATTCTTTTTATGATCTGGGTGCAGTATTTCAGGTGAGTTCTCACAAGAGCAGAGTGAGAGAATCACCTCCCTTGACCTGTTGGTCGTGCTTCTTTTGAAGCAGCCCAGGCTACATTTGGCTGTCTGGGCTGTGAGCGCACATTACTGGCTCATGTTGAGCTTCCCATAAATGAACATCCCCAAGTCCTTCTTGTTAGGGCTGCTTTCTATCCATTCTCCACCCACCCGGTATTTGTGCTTGGGATGGTCCATAACCCAGGTGCACCACCTTGCACTTGTCCTTGTTTCCTTCATGAGGTTTGCAGAGGCCCACCTCTCAAGGCTGTCAAGGTCTCTCTGGATGACGGAGTGAGTTATTTATTGTTGCTTTATTCCTTTGATATGGGTGCTTGCTCTATACAGAATCTTGCTTGGTAACTGTAATCCATAGTGGTCTTTCTATAAATAGGCTAAAGTCAGATGGCATAAGTTTTCACAGTTTTCTGAAAAATGATGATAGAGGTCTGTCACTGCCCGAGCACCGCAGAATTTTGAAAAAGGAACAACCATACTGTTATCATGTCCCACAGCACAGCTAGGTCACAAGCTCTATTTTCAGTCTTTCGCTTGGGCTGTAATCTATGAAGTTTATTGGGCCTAGCAAGTTGTATCTTCTTGATCTAGGTGTCTTTATGCTTACATGAAGAAAAAGTAATGCTAGCTAGGATCTGTAAATTATCACAGAATATCACAATGTATGGCAAATAGAATTCCATCTTATGTTGATCCAGATGTTGAAGTCCCTTGCTGGTAGCCACCATCATGTTCTTAACAGTGATTGCTTGTTTGTTTTCTGGTTGGTCTTAGTATTTAAAGCCTTGAGGGCTTTAAATGTCTCCCTTGATGTTTTGATTGGTCAGTAAAGAATGATTACTCCGAAAACCTCCCAGTGTATAAAGGCAGCTGCTGTCAAGGTATTTCCTTAGGGATCCGCTTCCTAAAGCAGTCCAAAATAGTTCCATCCCTTGTCCCTTGAGGTATGCTGCAATGCACATCTCTCTGCTTTGGCTCTGGGGATTGATATGGCCTGCTTTTGCTCTGTGTTTATTGTACTTTGAGGAAGGGTTCTTAAAAACCCCAACAAATGTTTAGAATATCCACATACCTTTTACCACCCTATGAAGGTTGAGTACTGCTTGCATACTTTGGTGTGGTCCTGTTCAAGACGCAGGACAGTTGCTGATTTATATCCTCTACACTCCAGGCCTTTGTTTCAAGTCTCAGTTATAAGCATCTGTTATCTTTGCATACCTCCCTGACCCCAGGCAGAAGTGGACCAGGATGAAACTTGTATGATGTTTTTCTACTCACTTTTATGTGCATTTGTGGTTTATTTTTCTGGGGTGTTATTTTATTTTTCCTTTATTCACCTGCTTTGCATGTGTAATAGTTGACAGAGAAGCAACTTCTGGAAATTTGGTTTCCCCCCTACTGCTAGAAGTATGAGATGTTTTCTTTGCAACAGTATGTCTCCTTCAGGACTACTGCACGAGGCTGCCTTAGTATAGACATGACAAGATTGATCCCTGAGGACAGGCTTCAAAGTTCCTTGAACTGAGTGCTATTTTTGGAAATTGTACACGAGACTTTTGAAAATTACCCAAACTCTCTGTGCTGCAAGAGAACAGACTGCCCAATTAATCAAATCAAATACCCTGAATTAAACTCAGCCGTGGAATAAAAGGTTCTTTTTTGAAACATTCAGAGGCCACAGGACTAGAACACAAGAGGTATGGGAAGACTTTGGAAGACTTGCTTTTTATATAAACTTTTCCCTGTCCTGCACATCTTGTTAGTGAAACTCCTTCTCATGTTTTACACATTGACAGGAGTCCCCAAAAGGTCCCTCCTTTAAAGAGTGTATATGTACATGCCATGTTGTGTTTGATAAACTTTGAGAATTACCATCTTTCATGTCTCTTAAATGTCTGCATGTTGAGGTAATATAGATTTTTATCTTTATTAAGATTATTATTTAAATAGATTGCTGTACCTACAATATATGTGATTGGAAAAGGTGGCATAGGTTAGCTTTTTGTATGTGGATGTGGGACTGAGAAAAAAGTAATGTTTATTTCAGAAAATAATGGTATCTATGGCAACAGATGCATGCTGTGTTTCATTGGGGAAACACAAGCAGCCATGTTAGAAAAGAAAAGGTTATTTCAATAATGGCTTTTCAATAATTCATTGCAGAAATTTTACAAGTCAAGTTAAGAAGTACTGCCATAGTCAAACTAATGAGAATTAAGTTAATTTTGATACTCAACAGTGATTATTCCTGCAATTAAGTATTCTTCTCAGGTTATAGTTAAAAAACTGCCAGACAAATAGTTCCCAGAGAGGCACTAACAAAAACAAAGTTTGACATTTCTCAAGTGGAAATAGAATGCAAACTTTTTATAGCTGTC
The DNA here is from genome assembly GCF_003945725.1 of Corapipo altera. Lineage (NCBI taxonomy): Eukaryota > Metazoa > Chordata > Aves > Passeriformes > Pipridae > Corapipo > Corapipo altera. Next base: position 33,856,294 of record NW_020884872.1, read on the forward strand.
CTTGTTACCATTTTATAGCCATGGTGTCTCTAGCAGTATAACAAAGATTTCTAACTACATGTCCACAGGCAGAATGGTTTACAACTGAATATTTATTTAATTAGTACTTAAAAGCTTACCTAATTCATAAACGTTTGTGTTAGGGGTATGTGGTTCCTACAGGCACATTAGTGGAGTTTCAATTTAGATTGTTTCTTGTTAATAATTCAAAAGAGTGACATCTTTCCAAAGCCCTAGGTGTTGTCCCTGGCTGCTGTTTTGCTCGTACTGTATCTTTCTGAAGCTGTAAGTCCCTTTACCCTCTTGCAACATCAACTGCTTCCAAAACTGCAGTAAGAAACATGAGAAAGCACTTTATATCTTTGTTTATAGAAGTTGTAGAGAGCCAAGACTGTGCTAATTATCTCAATAATGACTAATGAGTATAGAAGTTTTCAAGCAAGAAGATGTTGAAAGAGATGAAATAGCAGAAGCAAGAGAGAAAGACTAAATCAGACCACCAGCATTAAAACCTGACACCAGCAACCTGGAATTTGCAGGTGAAATTCACATCAATTCAGTATAGGACATATGCCCCAACAGGATATATTGGTATAGGATATATATATATGTCCCAATTTGCTCTTTTAAAATCTATTTTACTAGCTGTTAATTTTCAAATTAGCAATTGGAGAGAATTAGAAATTAAAAGAAGTTACAGGTTCTGTACCATTTCACTGTGAAGGGATTCATTAAAGAAGCATGCAAAGAAAAGCATGTACAAAGTGAAAATAAATCTGGCTCAGATACACACTCTGGCAGCAATTCCAATGCTAAATCCTTGACTGGCTCCTTTCTTTGTACATGTATATTTTGGTACATTTAGCCCAAAATTTACATACACAATTTGCCTGTGGAGAGCTGGGAATGTTGCACCAGAGCTCCTGAGCGACTACTCTAGATTAGTGATCCTTCTTCTTCATCAACCCTTCTGGAAAAAGGAATTCCATGTTATATGCTGGAGATGCTTCATGGTGAGCGTGGTGGAATGAGGCTTTTCTTCTTTACGTATGTGCCCAGACAGTCTGTGAAGGCCTGAAGGCGCTAGGAATGTGATTTCTCACCTTATGAAGGATTACACAGACCTGAATCTTCAAGCACCTTCTCCCCAGTGAGTTTGTTATAATAAAGAGTGTTTTCATTCTGAAGAAATTCACCATTGTAGAGGAAGAATCTGATATATTCAGTTTTTCTAAAGACATAATTTTGCCTTCTCTTTCACTCCAAAACCCCTGAGCTAAATATTTGTTTATGTTTGTGAACATGGTATGTTTTTCTGGGATGCTGGTAGGGCAGATTTAGATTTTGTTCAAATGTTTTGTTATGACAGAAAATTACATTTCTATTTTCAATTTACTATTTCAAAAGTAAATATTACAGAAAAAATTTTCTATCCTGACCTACACAGCAGCTCTCACCTCCCATAGTCTGTTCTTCCTGCATGAGGGGAACTCCCATTGATGTGTGGATCTGAGAGAAGAATTTTGCCCTGAGGGCTCAATTTTGCTCTGAGATTGACATACGCATATCATCAAAAATAGAATAATCTATGCATTTGAGGAGCTATCAGCAGCTCCTGTGCAATGCTGTTGCTCTTGGAGGTTTCTGACATACTACTAAAATGTGTGATAGGCTGAGAGGGATCCTAGATCTAATAGGTTTTGCTAACAATCCCTCCCCCCAAACAGATGAAGTAGAAACAAAGGGTGATCTTTTTTTGTTATTGTAACTCATCATATTATGACAGGCAAATTTAACAAATCTTTTTTTCTTATAGTACTTCCTTGAGTAGCTCTCATTCTAGAGTCTCCTCAGACAGATGCTCAGTCAGGAGCTGTCTGGCTGCATGAGGATTTTCGCATCCTTCAATATTCTCTGAGAACCATATGAAAATATGGCATTTGTGACTCTTAGAGAAAAGAATGGGTTATAGTGGACATAAGAATCATGATTTCATTGTGGGTAGAATAGTACGCCAGTGCCTTCTTGCTCTGTGGTGTTTGTATATCTTGAAAAAATTATCTGAGGGGCAAAAGTCATCACCTCTTCTCCTAGCACAGCAAGTCTTTGTGGTCTTTCTTTCCACCGGTTTTCCTCCAGGTTTTCCTACTGGCCTGAATAATATGGCCACTGAGCTCCAGTGAGCACAACTAGGTGGAAATCACCAGTACTTCCCATCAATTTTCCCATCACTTCTGATCCCATACTTCCTTCTCCTTTTGTGCTGGTGGTGAAGTTCTGCTCATTTTATCTATCGTTACTTTCAGATATCCCTAGGCATCTAACAAGCACATTCTTAGTCTAAAACAAGGTTTCTCGCTGCAGTATAGCAGGATATGGGTGTCATGATCTGCTGCTGGGTGGGACTGGGTGAATAGCTGTGGCTCAAGGGGTAGGTTTCCTTTGCTTCCTTTCCGCCACTTTTTCTACTGTCCTGGTGCCAGTGACACAGTGCTAGCATGGCGACACCTCTTGAACCACTTGTTAGGTGTGTGATGCTCAGAACTCTAAAGCTGATCTCCACTTGCCTAAACCAGATCTTTATTACAAGAGAAATTTATAAAGATTGTTCAAAAGGGTACAAAGTTTTGTCTCTCTGCATTGTACTAACAAATATCTGTGCCGGCAGTTAGGAGACAGTGCCATATCACAAAAAGTTTTCATTCTGGTTTTTAACTCCACCTATGCTACGATATTCCTCACTGTTGGAAGTTTTAAAGGAAGGAGGTTCCTTTTCTTGCTGTGTAGCAGGAAGAATGGCTGGAAGCTCTGTTTTCCTTTTGCTGTGATACAGAAAGGACCCTTTCTCTTTGAAATTGGCGGGAATAACAGAACCTCCTTTTCCTCTGGAGGAGAACCATTTCTACCGTAGGAATATGTTGAAGAACAGTTCCCAGCATGGCCTAATGGGTTCCTTGCACTCTCCCAGCCTCACACAGTTCCTCTAAGAACATCAAAAGGATTCTTCAAAGCAATTGGTTAAAACATCTTTAAAAATTGACATGGTTTGTAGCTCCCAGGAGCTGTGCTAGTATGATTATTCCATTAGTTCTTTAGCAAAGGTCAAATAATCATAGTTTGGGAAAGCTGGTTTACGGAATGACACACTTCAGCCTCAGGGATTTGTTACAGCTTGAAGTGGAATACAGCCTGGCCTCCATATATGTATTGACAATATACATTTTTATGCTAGCTGAGCACTCCCACTAGTTAATTCAGTCAATGGAGTCTAGTCCAGATACTTGGGGACTGACTCACTTACAAAGGGGAGATGTTCTAGGGTACCTGAGACCTCCAAGTGAGTTTTAATGTAATATATATGAAGCAACTTCTGGATAGACAGTTGTCACCTTGCAGGATACACTACAACAATCTTAAATGGCAGCTGATTTTGCTACAGATCTGCCTATTGAGTAGTTTGACACCTCATTCTTTTAAACCCGTCTACTTTGTTAACTGCTAAGTTTTGGCATCTGAATCTTGAACAAAATCCCCACTCCAGAGTCACTATGCCGTGACTAATTCCTGGAATTTGATCGTGTTGACTATGTGATGTGAATATGGCATTAGTCAAACAAATTCAGTGTTATTCCTTCTCATTTTGTAACTGATGTTTACCAAAGGTATCAAAACTTTAATAAACAATACAAAAAGCTTATCTTGTGACTATGGATTATAATATATTCTTGTTTGTAAGTTTATATTAGTGTGTGTTTTTGAAAACAAATCTCTTTTTAAAAGTATGAATATTTGCATTCAATGCACTAAAGAGATTCCAAAAGTCACGAAAATATATTTCCAGCTGTTACTTGAATCTATGTTCAGTGACGTGTTTTCTCACTACATTACCTGCCTCTCTTCACAAATGGTGTAGTGATTCTTATTTGCTGTGTGGAGTTACAACATACCTTCTCCATGCTCCCACTTCTGCTGAAGGTAAACTTGAGATAGAACCTGCTGCTTCAAACCTTTCAAGTTCAAAATGCTTCACAAACATTTAAAGCTAATCACAAACATATCCTTCAGTAGGATATAACACATATTACAGGTGGGGAAACCAAGGGAGATAAAATAGCATCCTGGGAGAGCACATGAAATGCTCAGTCTGTTTCAGGCCACTGAGCATGCTGACAGGCAATATGAAAATGCATAAGACCTATAAAGAAATTTCTAGGGTCCACAAGTATGTGATTATCAGGGATAATACTTACAGTATGCCCACTGTGGGTATGGTTCGTGACACAGCTACAGGAACCTCTCATGTTTCACTGGTGCACATGTGTGATAGTAGGACAATGATAAAACACTGGCTGATTGTCATCCTCTTCATATCAACTCCTACGATGAAAAGCATATGTCTCAAAGTCATACACAAACCATCGATTTTTGGAAATAATACCTCAAGATCAACAGATCAGCATATATGTGTCTGAAATATGATTTGGTTACTGGAAATGACATAAATACCAGACTGCATTTGTTTTTGTAGAAGACATGCCTTAAATCTTACACACTGGTAGATGTAACCCTCTGATGGTGAAAATCCCACCTTGTTAATCTGATGAGGTCAGTAATGAAGCATCTGTCATACTCTTGATGGACACAACAAAATATTGGCTGTAGAAAGAAAAGTCTGTTACAAAAATAATTTTTTTGCATCTGTAGAAATTCACTTTACATAAGAAAGAAAAAACTATTTAAACATAATTTTGAATCTCTAAAGCAGCAGAAAACTACACTGAGAAATCCATCAGGCTGAGAAAAAAACCTAAAGCCAAATAAGGCACAAAAATCTGGAATCTTTCCTTAAAATTTATGCAATACAGCTGAGTGCATCTGTAGCGGGCACTCTAGAAATCACTTTTCATTAAATCATGTTTTTTCCTGCCTTTAGTTTTTTCCGTATGTCATAAAACAATATTGCTTTACTCTACTGGTCAGATCTCCTAGTGGCAGAGGAGACTGTAGGCTGCATCCTGTCTCCCATCATAATGGGATCCACTGTACAGGAGCACTGGAATTGTCACCACTTGGTAATTTTGGCTTTGCTACACAAGGCTAATAGGCTGATGCTTCCCAGAATTGCTGGGCTGGCTAAGGCTCTCCTAAAGACCATATGTGACTCAAAGAAAACCTTCATGCTTCAGAGGGGTCCAGGAAAGTAGGTGAGTGAGGGCAGACTACCATGAGCAAAAACATGCCTGATGCTTATAAGCATCTTGTTATCTGAGGACCCTTGCCTCTTCATTTATGAAGGATTGGGAGTGAACAAACCGAATGAATTGTCTAGCAAAACTATTGAGCTGGGTATCCTTTTGGTAAGGCCAGGGCTCAGCTGGAACTTCCTGAAGCACTTGTGGAATTTTTGACTGTCAGCTACTGAAGTCTCTTCTCCAGGTAAGATTGCCAGCTGCAGATCATCCACATATTTACTAACAAAACCTATTATCTTGCATCCCACTTTAGGGCTGAAATTCAGATCTCTACTGACTGGAGTATGAAATGTGACGTGACTTAGGAAGAGACCATTTAGTCAATGGAAGCAAAAATCCACCTGTTGCTCTCAGGCTTGCAATATAATTCTCTCTCACTCTGGCACATGGCACGGCCTATGGCCTCAGCCTCATTAGGACTAACCTTACTTCCCTTTCTGTATCTACCACTTCTGATCATGATGTTCAAAAAAATTACCTTACGAGTAGAACAGAGACATAGGACTAAGTTTTCAGACATAGTTTCAGTACTGGAAGGCCATTTAACTTTATTATATCATGTATTCTGAATTTTAACATATCAGGATTTGAGACCAAGAGAGACAGCTTTTCCCTCTTAGTAGAAGTTGGCTTTTTGAACCTCAAAGGTAATAAAACTTGCAATGCTAGTGTCCATTTATCTTATTTGCCAACATCAGAAAGTGTACTTCTATTTCTTATTTTAGGTCTCTTTTCAGCAAGCTTTTTCCCCACCACCCCTTCTGTTTCTCTGTCTCTTTACCCTCTCTCTTGGGGCTTAACCTTGTCAGTGTTCTAGTTCATTCACATTTCACATTGCTGGTCAAGGCAACGTGCTTATGGTTATGAAATGTTGATGGATGGCCAAATGAAGTTGCAATGTCATAGACCTCCAAAACTATTGTATTTAGTTAGAAATTTCTTAGGAACCCTCAATCCTTTAAATCCGTTCTTGCATGAATGCTATAGGGAGGCACAGTATCTTGTTTTCTGTAAACACCAGCAAGGGTAGAGAAAATGTTTGGTATTGATCAAAACCAACCCCATGAACTCAGGCTCATCTGAGGGTGGGTTTTTCAATGACCTAAGGCCTGTGCTGCACGTATCTCTAATTAGGAGTTTCGTCATAGAATTTTGGTTAGTCAATGTTGTCTATATGTTATGATTACCAGCTTTGATAGTAAGGAATAATTTGCAACTTCTGTGTATTTTGAGAAAGCTGGACCCCAGAAATGTCTGGTTGAGGATACTGCATTATGGAAAGAGAAGGATCAGATGATACAGCGTCTTTTTTTTTTCTGAAATTGCTAAGTGTCATTCTCCTCTGAAGCTAGGAATAACAATGGTAATAGTAGCATTGTTAGGACCTTTTTCTCCTTCCCCCACCAAAGTATATACAGGGCTTTTCACACTGTGTAGCTCAATGTCGGCCTTTTCAAAAATTCTTTTAAAGCCAAACTCTGAGAAACCTTTCAGAGTGAAAGTAATTGACAAAGCTCTAAATTTCCTTTTTGTGTCTCTAGGCTATAGCTCCAGACTTTTTTGATAATGAAGAAAGGAACACAAATTATCCTGGTATTTAAACTGCTTATGGTAGATGAGAAAATCTCTGTAGTAATCCTGTTTAGTAATTTAGTAAGCCTGTCTCTGTAGTAATCCTCAGTCACATTTTCTTTAAAATGGTCCATTGGCAGTAAAAATGATCATGTGCCATCTCAGTTTAATAGCAAATATGTTTTGAAGAGAGTACTGACATTTGGAATATCTGTTCAGTCACTCGATGATCCTTGTGGGTCCCTTCCAACTTGGCATATTCTGTGATTCCGTGATTTTGCAATTATGCATGTGTGACCAGACAGTAAACTTTTCAAGTTAGGAAAAAAAAATTGTGAGCAAGTTTTTATGACTTGAAATGGTGCTGAATATATGGCTATATCTTCAGCCAGTGTTACCACAATGTACCTTGAATGATCTCAGTAAAACCACTCTCATTTGGTTTTGTTAAGGACACAATGACCTATGCAGTTCCAACTTGAAACAATCAGCTTTCTCACTCAGGAGAACCTTGCCAAATTCAAAAGGGAAAAACATTAATACTTTTAAGCTGTGAGGGTTTTAAAGTGATGGATTTGCTCAGAGTTGGGAGGAAAAATTTAATCTGACTTCTTGTTTTGGATTAAGAAAAGTGCTTCCAGAGCCCTGAATCTGAGTTTAGGTTGGCCTCACATTGATCCATAATAGCAGCACTTCCCTTGAAATTTCTAGCTCTGCAGGGATTATGAGAACATGGAATATGGAGAAAAAAATTTGGCCAAGTCAGATAATTTATTCCCCTGAAAGAGCTGAATATTCCATAAACAGATGACAGACTAGCCCTTATGTATAAATCCTATTGAATTAACACAGTGAGGAGACCAAAACTCTAGTAGCAGCTATTAAAAAAGCATGTAAATTGTGAATACATAAGATAAAAAACTTTTCTATACATTTTTGTGCTGTCCTATAATATGTTGGTGCTTGATTGTAAAGATTTTAGTCAAAACTAGGTGTCACAAGAACCTTGAAAAATGATTATGATGGTACGAGTTTGTTGGGTCATTCCACAAGGGTGTTATCATTTTGGTATGACTTCAAATTCAGCTTTGGCTTGTTAAGTGCCTTAACAAAATCTGAGAGTACATCCTACCTCCTGGCAGAAGCTCATGGACTGAGGAAACATCTTTCTCAGTTACTATATAGACACAGGAGACAAAAAGACAATTTGCAACACTGCTCACTGTGTCAGTTCTTGCAGCAGCCTCAGACCTTTTACAAATTTGTAGATATGCCTAGATATGCCTATGTATGATAGTCATATGGCTCTTTCATTTTTACCTTCTTATCACTGACGCGTACAACACACTTAAACTCTGTCAGAAATAAAAAGCAAGATAAGAGGTAACTTTGAGTAATTTTCCATTTTTTTTCGTTTTTCCTGGCTCAGCTTAAAACTACATTTTACTAAGCTTTCCAGATGATGTCCTTCTGTCTTTTGGCAATTCTAACCATATGGAATTTGAAGACTGCTTTTATTTATAATGGATTTTCTGATGTTAGACAACATGCTTGGGCCTAGAATGTAGTTTCAGCCTTGCTCATCATGTTCAGAGATCTGTCATCCTGAGAAAGGTGAGATAGTCTTAGAAGAGGCAAGTCTGGGATTTCCATGGACTATGATAAAGATGTAGTCAAGGATAAGCAGAGGCAAATGACATTTTCCCATTTCGATGTATCTGTTTTGGTATTTGCTTGCTTCTTTTTTACACCAGAGGTGTGAGTTTATTTGTATTTCTTATTTACTACTGTACCACTGATCTTGGACCAGATATTCTAAGTCCTGTGCGTCTTGGGAGCAGCAAGTTCACTGGATGTGTGCAGACCATCTGCACTTTGCACATGTAATGGATCCACTCCTTCCAACAACTGTTAGGTCACCAAGCTTATGCAATGTGGCTTGCACACCTAGGAAATGATGAGAGGAACTGCCTAGTCCTAGTTCTTCTGAGAGCTTAGAAAGAAGAAGAGAAATGTCTTTCACTGTAGGAAAATGGACCTTCAAGAAGGAGGAATGCTTCCCCATTTGGGAAACTTATTCTGTGACATTTGGACAGAAGATAAATTCATTGACTGTGAGAAATGTTAGTATCTGAGAGAGAAATCGTTTCAACAGTTAATATGGCTTCAGGCTCTATAATCCCCTGAGGCAGCAAAGCAACCTCTGTGCCTTAGAAACTCCTTCAAGGTGTCAGCCTTGTCAGTATGGCACTTGTGAACCACTGCACTGGCAAGTCAAAGAGCATGAATAGGCTTTGGGTCCCAGATGATCAGTGTGGTAGAGGACCTTGGAACTGATGCAGCTGTCCACAGCAATGGGAAATGGGCAAGACACCAGGTCAGTTTCTAGTACAGAAATTATTCTCCAGAAGGTAACTGGTAGTGCTGGAAATGAAAAGGAAGGAAGAAAACATCTCAAGTGAAATAATGAAGAAATGAATAATTTCATTGCAAAGAAAACTTTGGATGAGTGGGAGATAAAAGTAGAAGATGTGAATGACTCCATACTCTTTATCTGCTTACAAAAAGGAAGACAGTTAAAAGATAATAGCTCTGTCTTATAATAGGTTGTAATGAAGCCTTGACATATTTCTTTGGTTTTCAGTTGCTTAGGCTGTCAGAATTAACCGTGAAAATGTTCAGGAGTATTTTACTCTGAAATCATGAAATATAAGGATTTCTTTTTTTTTTTCTAAAATTTTTTATTTTAAAGAAGAATATATTAAAAAAGAAGATGAAATCCATAACAGTGAAAGGCTCTGTGACTAAAGAGAAAATTTTGAAATTTAATGAAGCAAGACCTGATTACAAAGGAGATTGTGACTGGGATCTGGAACAAATCATTGGAACACTATGAAATAACTCTTGACGAAGGAGTTAGAGTTTGTCAAACTAACCAGGTGCCCAGTTCTGAATGAAGGGGAACTGAGAATCCAAAACAGTGCAAAGAAAGATGCTTGATGAAGTTATAATTGGAGTCCTACAAGACCAGCATCTGGGCCTGCAGATGGCATAAAAAACAGCGCAAGCCATAAAGTGGAAGAAGGTATGCACTAGATTACATCACTGAAATAGTTTGTAAGAAGCAGCATACAGGAGATCAATGACAGCACCATTTGCTCTGGGGGATTCTTCATAAGACCAATTCATCAGAAGATGAATGGACTATCACTGTGAAAGCAAGTAAGACATTTATTCATTTTAAATTGGATACTGGTGCACATGATGGTGTGTTGATTGAAATAATGTTATCCTCCTGACAAGAAGCAGATAATGAAGAGTCAGGGGAGGTTTACAGGGGTAAGCTAATAGCACCTAAAGTTAACATGAGAGTAAATAAAGTGGACATATACAGTCTGTATTAACTTTATGGAGAAGGCCATTCATTATGAAATAAATAATGTGTTGAACCTTTGTTCTTGTCAGGATGACATGCTTGTCAGGGAGGACAGGAGGACAGTATACCTGAGGAAGCATCAGAGGACACTGGCTAGGGAACAGAACACACAGCAGAGGATGTCTCTGAACAGAACACACATCACAGGAGAGAGTCAACCTCCCTCTTGTCTCTTTTCCTATTCAAATTCCATTCCTCTGAAGAGAGAGGCAAAAAAAGAGTTTATTACCCCAAGAATCAAAAAACACGTAAGAGAAAGAGCTGTGGATACATTCCTTGTTCACTTCCAGAGAAGAAAATAGGGACAGAATGTTTTCTGTTTGGATAGACCAGAAGAATAGAATAAGTATGAAAAAAAAGAAAAAAAAGTCACAATAGTTGTTATGGGATAATTTTCAGGGATATTGTCTCATACCAGATTTTTTTATATACTGGATATATAAGGAGGGCTCTGGGAAAAGTCTTTGGTAAAACAGCACATGTTCTGTTTGTCTTCCATGTCTTATTGAGAAAACCCTCTTTCTTCAGACTTCCATTTAGGTTGTGCATAGCTCTCCATTAGTATAACAAAACAAAAAGTCTTGATAGTACAGAAGAAATTGAGGCACCATAGATGATATGTTAATATGGGAAAAATGCTAAAAGAAACTGAAATGTCAGAAGAGAATAACTGGAATCTCTGAGCATCCTGGAACAGAACCAGAGCTGTTGGGTTAGTGTAATGCCAGCAAAATGTAAATTTTCTGGAACATAAATAACACACCTGAGAAAGAAGGTTATTTGGCAAGACATATAGGTAACAGCGAAACCACTGCAGTTGACAAAGAAATAGTAGATTTCTGGGAATGATGGATTACATTAGGACAATTGTACCTTATACTGCTGCCTGAATAAATAACTAGGGAATGCTCCTACACAATGACATTGCCTGACCTTAATAAAAAGTCTAAGAAGTAAAAGGAATTAATTTGAGAGGATGGCATGCACAAAACTATGTTGTCCACAGGTGTTTAAAAGAAGGATTTTTGAATTTCAGTGCAATCTTGCAGGAGAGTTGTCACAGCTAGAGACTGTGGTTTATGAATAGTAGATGCTAACAGGAAATGAGAGTTAATAAGCTCAGATAGAAAAGGAGGCTTTGGCATGGTTGTAAAAGACTTCATGTCTTAGTTGTGGGAGGCCTTAGCTATTACTATTTTATTAGCTGAAATCAACTGCAGACCACTTATTGGTGTTACTGAAAATGGCCTTGTGAACACTCCAGAGAATTCACAGCTTACATTTTTTTTTTGCAACTACAAATGGATGATTTGTAAATTGAATTTGAACCTGGAAGAGATTTGGAGATGCAGACTCATTCTTTAAAGTGTTTGACAGAAGCAGTGAAATTCAACATTAGCCTGATATGTTAATAAAAATAAACCTTGTGTTCTGAGGTGAGTTAAGGACCAGGAGTTTCAGACTGATTACTTAGGGTGAGGGTCTACACAAAATAATTAAGACTAAAATAATAGTGGGAAAACCAGAGCGTATTCCTCATCACTCTTATCAGTATAAGGGAAATTACTACCACTGCACGAAATCCTGTTCCAGGTATCATTCCTAAATTTTTTTAAAAAATTATATGAACAGTAGTCATGGAGGCTAATAGGGAAATATAATAGGGGTTTTTTGAGGAAAAAAAGTTCTGGCAGAAAGAGGAAAATTAATTTGACTTTAAATGAAGAAGCTCTTAAATTCTGCTGCATATGCCAGATATAAAGATAAAGGTGTAGGAAAGTGTTGTAGTGATGGAACAGAGGAAAAGCTACCTGGAGCAAAGTGCACAGAGACTATTTACAGAGATTAGGGAAAAAAAAGTCCAAACCAGAACACTATGAACTATGTGCTTACTATTATTCTCACTCCTCTGAGATAATTTTGTTGGGATATACAGGTAAGGAGCTGATGATTGACATCAAAGATCTTTCCTAATATATCTTATTTGACAACAATGGGCGAGAATTAGTTGTGTGTGAGTATAAGCAGTTTCCAGTGCAATGTTGGCTTAATTTTCTGTATTGGGTTTGCGTGGCAAGGTTTTGGTAGAGAGAGGCTATAGGGGTGGCTTCTGTGAGAAGCTGCTGGAAGCATCCCCCAAGTCCAATGGAACCAATGCCAGCCAGACCTGAGATGGACACACCACAGCTGGCTGAGCCCATCAGCGGCAGTGGTATCACCTCTGGGACAACAGATTTAACAAGGGGAAAAAACTGCACAAGGGCAACTGCAGCCAGAGAGAGGAGTGAGAATATGGGAGAGCAACAACTATGAAGACACCGGGGCCAGCGAAGCAGGAGGAGGAGGTGCTCTAGGTACCAGGGCAGCGATTCACCTGCAGCCTGTGATAAAGACCATGGGGAGGCAGGCTGTCCTCCTGCAGCCCATGAAGGTCCACAGTGGAGCAGATATGTACCTTCAGCCCATGGAGAGTCCCATGCTGGAGCAGGTGGATGCCTGAAGGAAGCTGTGACCCCATAGGAAGCCCATGCGGGAGAACAGTCCCGGCAGGAACTGTGGGCCCATGGAGAGAGGAGCCCATGCTGAGGCAGGTTTGCTGGTAGGACTTGTGACCTCATAGGGGACCCACACTGGAGCAGTCTGATCCTGAAGGACTTCACCCTGTGGGAAGAATCCATGCTAGAGCAATTCATGAAGAGCTGAAACCTCTAGGAAGCTCTCACATTGGAAAAGTTGACGGTCCCTTCTGTGGGAGGGACCCCAGGCTGAAGCAGAGGAAAAGTGTGGGGAGTCCTCTCCCTGAGCAAGAAGGAGAGGCAGGGACAACATATGATGTACTTTCTGCAGTCTCCATTCCTCGTCCCCCTGCGCTGCTGCAGGCGCGGAGATAGACAAAATTGTGAGTGAAGTTGAGCCCAAGAAGAAGGGAGGGTTGGGAGGAAGGTGTTTTAAGATTTATGCTTTATTTTCTCATTATTCTACTCTGATTTCATTCATATAAAATGAAATTAATTTCCCCAAGTCGAGCCTGTTTCACCTGTAATGGTACCTGGTGAGTGATCTCTCCCTCTTCTTAGCTTGCCCCATGAGCCTTTCATTATATTTTCTCTGCCCTATGCAGCAGAAGAGGGAAGTGATAGAGCAGATTTGATGGGCACCTGGTGTCCAGCTAGCATCAGCCAACCACACCAACTATGTGCTAGTCCCAGTGAGCTTCTATCCAGAAGATGGGTGAAAAGCAGTGTATGAGAGAGGAAACAAATGCAGTGTGTTTAGACAATAGATCTCCAGCTTGTGAACTAGCCAGGAGAAGCAGTTGTCCTGTCCTCTGACCGGAACAGGTCTGATCTTCCAGAGGAAGTGAGACACCACCTCAGACACTGTTGGACAGTTTAGTTAATGCGACTTCATGTGCTTGCATTATTAATGCTTTTAATTATAGCTGTTGTTACATTCTGCCTTGGAATGGAATGTGTGGTATTTGGGGCTGTGCCTTCAAAGGCTGAGCAGCTTAGCAGGGTACTGTGAGGCTCTTGTTGCAGCACACAGACAACTGGATGCAGACAGAGGACTATTTGCAGCACCTCCGGTGCTGAGTAGCACTGAAGACCACAGAGAGAAGACCAAGTGAGGGCCAGAAGACAGTCTAGAGGCAACTTGCCCTCTACCTATGATTGATTGGCTAAGACCCTGTGGGAGATAGGCCATTTGCTCCTGCTGGCAGATGAGATGCCAACCCACCCAGAGAGAGGGATTCTGAGAAGTATCTGAAAGGGGAACCTCAAGGAATGTCCCTCCTCCCACTGGCAGTCATTCCTGTGGGAAACACTGCCTGCCTCCTAAGGAGGTGGTGAGTCCCAGCGACTGTGGTACCTCATTCTTTCTGCCAGATCCTCCTGCCTGTTTTCAGGGCTGCGAAAGGCCTTTAGGATTTTGTCCATGGACAGTAGAAATTGTAAGACTTGTTTTAATATGAATAGCCTGACAGGTACTGCAGGTGAGACATTTTTTCTGGTATGTACAACTTAACTCTGGCAGGTTGAGATGGTGTGACTTGGTTCCAAGCCTAATAAACCAACAGAACGCGTGTTTACTATGAATGGGCTCATTCATTTCAATGTCAGTGTGTGTATACATGTGTTTGTGTGTGTGCATGCATGTAGAGAGAAGAGAATCCCTCTTTTCCCTTCTCCTCATGGCTTATATCAGACCACATGCCGACATATCCAGTCTAACAACTCCTTCATAAGGAATCTGAAATAAGGAGTCCAAGGAAAGTTTAACAGCTTCATAGCTTGTAATTCTCTTTTGGCCACATTTTGTTTGTCAGGGAGAGCACAAGAATGAGGCCACACATTATTTAACACCTTTCCCTATTTAGAGTTTGTTAGTTTAACTTTTTCTGAGATTTTTTTTAAATGTTTGTCTGAATTTAGTGGTTGTGAAGGAAAGTGATGGCCCTAAAGACTGTAGTTTTCCTTGCAGGATGGGCATGGGACGAGCTCCAGCAGAGTGGATTTCCCCATATTACCACCCTGATTTGACCTTGAATGACCTGTTGCAAGGCCCAGCAGAGCTGGTCTTCCTATCTTTCCAGTTCTTGGCCTTTTCGTGAAGACTGACAGCTGGGCTATGCCAAATGTGGCAGTGCTTCTGGGAGGTTGATCTCTGTCCAGATCAGAGCCTGAGTTCTTACACAGGCAAAGTGTTAGAATAACCTTCCCAGTAGTAAGGAGGCTGGTGAGCAGAGCTAATGAGACAGAGATCTCAGGGTGAGTATTTCAACACCTGCAGCCATGAAGTGCCATCTTTCTCAAGGGCTCTATTATTACAGCTGTCCCGAGGCTCTAATACTTGCTATGCCTTGTACAAACTCAAAGCAAGAGAGAACAAAATGTGGGAGGAGAAATGTTTAAAGCTACAACTCCTCCTACCAGCAGATTTCTTTAATAAAGGAGCAGAGGCATGGGGACATAAAATAGCTTTCTCTACCATGGTTAAATGTCCAAAGGGCTTGGCTATTCCAGTGTCCTGGCTAGCACAGCACAGCAATCCTCTGGTGTTTTGAAGGTGAATGATGAGAATCAAAGCTTACCTCCAGTGTAATGGCTTAGGCACTGTATGTTGTTGCTCCCCGAAATTTTGTTATGTTTTGGGGGTTTTTGAAAAAAAGATACCTCTCCTGAATTTAATACAGACTTATTAAAGGCCACACCATCACTCTTCTTAACAAGGACTCTTCAGTCTAAGCACAATGTATTCAAGTCTTGTGCTGGCATCACCACTGGAGCTGGTGTACTGGCCACTGCAAACAGTTTTGTCCTCACTACACCTGCTCCTCAAGGTGGATAAACTCTAATCTAGAAGCCAGGTGGTCTCACGGGGTTGGTGCTGTCCTCCAGCTTGTAGAAGAAGAACTGCTAAATGCACAGTGCCATGGCAAGAAAGCTGCTAGGACCCCATCTGAAGCCAACTTATGTTGCATCAGGATTCTTGGAATTGCATGTACAATTTTCTTCCTGTGCAAGGAAGAGTGGAGCTCTGTGGTAAGATTACACAGGTCATTGGATGGTACACAGTAGGGCCTTCATTCCAATTGCATTAGGGAAAAATTCTGCAGGAAAGAATGGCCTTTATTTCTGCACCTCTATGAATTATGAATGTTAACATTTAGAGGAACTCTTAGTTTAATGCAACATTCAAGTCTTCCCAGTAAGATGTAACCAAAATCTGAATCTGGATTTTGATTTAGTTGCCTGAAAGCATGACTCTCAGCAATTTTTCTTCTGGGGATCTGTTTGGGGCTATGATTTATAGAGTGACATTTAGGATCTGTTTATCAACACCCTGTAAAATTCTGTCTATTTACATTGAGAAGATTTGTTGGGTCCACCTTTGTATAAAACTGCGCTCTTGTATTTAGTCTTTTTCACATGGTATCAGTGTTAGCAATGTCTGATGAAGAAATTACTACTATTATTCATTAACTCTGATCTCTCAGAGGAACCATATGTGCAGAGCAGAGGGAAAAGAATACTTTTGGTTTTTAATACTGAGTCACTGCTACTGATTAAGTCTCTTTCTTTCTTTCTTTCTTTCTTTCTTTGTTTCTTTCTTTCTGTCTTTCTTTCTTTCTTTCTTTCTTTTTCTTTCTTTCTCTTGTTCTTCTTAAAAAAAAAAGAAATGAAAAAAAAAGGTGTTTTTCTGAAGCCTAAATGTCAGGAGAATTGATTTCCTCTAGGTGACACAGTGTCTTATGAAAGTTTTAGTTCAGTGGGCCACAGTGATATCAGCCAGAACTTGTTTTAAAGGATATATGTAAAAAATTCATGGTTAGAGTCCTGCATCTCAGGTCACAGAGGAGTGTGACTATTAACAAGTTCCATCTGCTTTATGGGGTTTCACCAACCATTTGTGGATCTTTAATTTTTTTTTAAGGAAATCTTTTAACCGTTTGGCTTTTTTTTTTTTTTTTTTGTCTTGGAGGTATATTAAACCTTTAAATCTTTTTATTTTTTTTAAAGTTCACATTAAATACTCCCTTTGTGTCCATACTGAGGAAGTCTTTAATTACATTAGTTTAAAAAAAAAAAAGGAAGAAAAAGAAAGAATAGTTCTGATTTTGCTCTCAGTTCTCTATGATTGTGCCATCTCCTCTAGTCATGATTTTTGTATTTATTTTCTCAACAAGGGGCCTGTTTTAATATTGCAGCTGATGATCTAAAAATGTGTGAGCTGTGTTTTATATGTTTTATTATACACAAGCCACATAATATGGATGAACAGCTCTCCTGGGCTGGCTGAGCTGTGCTGTGCTCGGGGCTGAGGAAAGCAGCCCCAGTCATGGCTCTCGCTCTTCCATTCCAGATCCCCATTGGAGCCTCAGTAGCCTCAGTGATTATGGTGGCAAAGCAGCATCATTCAGGCAGTACCTGAGTTCAAGGAGGTCCAGCTGTGGCTCTTCACAGTCTCAGCCTGCTATTCTTGCTGGAGCCAGTCCCAGCAGCTTGATGCCACCTAAGAATGGCCTTACGCCTTTCTATGAGATTACTTACTCAGCACTGTGCAGCTGCCAGAGCTGGGGCTCAGAACTGGCCCATCTGTTCTGCCTCCACGACTGTTATTTCAGAACAGGAAAATGTTGAATAAGAAAACCAAATATAATGATGCTGTTTTTCTCTCCAAATTTAGGGGTCTAAAATTTTGGCACGAAAATCTTTGTTTGGAAATTTGGGCCCAGATCATGCAGCGAGCAAACACAGTGACTTACTGTAAAATCTGTGTTTGAATTTAAATGAGAGTAGGCAAAGGGATTTCTTCATTTAAAATTGCAATTTTCAGAAAATGAGAATCCCCTCAAAGATGCATACTGTGTAGAAACTGCAAGAACAACCCTTTACCAAGTGATTATTAGGGGCAACAAAAATATGTACATTCTTTCTTCCAGATTTGGTGTTTACCATACTTTTGTTTATCCTACATGCACACATAGCCCCCTGAATACGTGTATATATCTACATCAGACTCATGTATATATGTATTTGCAGTATACACACACACACACACACACACACACACATAATATATACATTCTGTAGATGTTCATCTTTCTGGATAAAGGAGACAAACACAGAAGAAAATAACATTGTACCTATTCAGGAATTTATAGGAAATATGAGGCATTCCCATGACAATTCCAGAAATGGTTAGTACCTTTTGTATTTTTTTAAACATTTACTCATTTACTGCAGCAACACTGAAAACTAATTAAGAGTGCTTGTTGAGGTCAAATATACTTGGAAAATTCAGAACAATCCTCCTTCTTCTGTATAATTTTTGGTTTTCTCAGCATAAATGTAAATTGACACAAATAAATAAGTTCTAATTACATTAAGCTCTGCATGTCTAAAAAGTTTGGTGTAAAACAGGAAATGCACCTGGAACTTCGAAGCTCTTATGTAAAATTAATAATAAATGTTTTCTCGACAACATCAATATGTTTATATTATGGTCATGGGACTCTCTCTGATGCCTAAATTATTTAAGTCATTAATTTTTTATCTCCACTCAAGCCTACTACATAAAGTTGCTGAGTTTGGTATCAAAGGTGGTGTTCAAATCAAACTGATATTGCATTTTAATTAAAATAGTGTTAGGACACATCTCACAGTCTTTACTCAGACAAAATGTACTGGAGTAGTGAAAACTTGCTTTTCCTCTGCTTTCTGCTTTGCCAGATGCTGGCAAAGCTAGAGGTAGGCAGGTGGCACATGCAAATGTTGCTTCACTCCCTGCTCTGTGTTTTTATTTGGCACTTCTAGGTTGTGCCACAGAAGAAAAGATGAGGGCTGAGTCACAGAACCAAATCTTCAGTGTCTCTCTCATCATACTGTGAAATATGTGTGATTGTGACTGTGAAGATTCCCAGTCTGTGAACAGGTGTATCCCTCTGTCTCCTGAAGGATGGATTTCTACCACACATGGTAGTAAGTGGGAGGACAGGTAAGTGCCTGGTTGGTGAGATTTTGGAATGGACCAGGGATACAAGGGAAGCTTAGCCTGGATTTGCTAATAAAGTCCTCCTGCTCTTAACTGCAGCAAAGGTCTTAAGCACAAAGGATCTGCTTCAGGTTTTGATATCCCAAGCTCTCCTTTGAAAGGCTCACTTTCATCCCCTTCTGTCTCCAGTTATGTGCTCCTCTTTGGTGCTCTTGGTTTGGGTGAATTTCATGTCCAGAAAAGCCCAATAGACAAACAGATGACTATAAGTTACTGACAGGTCTTCTGCTTCTCCTTGTTCTAGCAAACAGGCAGACCTTATCCTCCTTTTTAGGGGAGAGGATTTATTAAAAAGGTGAAAGGAGTGATTTGTTACTACCCAAAGAAAAGATTCAAAAGCCCAACCTTCCTTATGGAGAGACTAGCTGGCATCTGGCAGGTTCCCAATGAGACAGCTGTTCTGGAAAATATTGAGATCAAACCACAATCTTTTACCCAAGAGAACCTCAGTCATGTCAAATAAGTGGCCTAGGAGCTCTGAAAAAATGCTATTACAATGCTTCTGAGTCGCATTGACTCAAGGCACTTGAGATACCTGAGTTTGATGATACTTATACAGTATTGCATATGTGCTTTTCTTATTTTACTGGTGACTGTGGTGTAGAGGGAGAGCAGAGTAGCTGCAAGAGAGCCAGTTGACCTGATCAGCACCTCCCCACCATGTCTCTGAGGGAATAAATGTCTTGGCCGTGTAGTTGCCTGAGCTGTCATTGTTTAAGAATTGTGGTTAATCATCAGTAATTGACCACTGATAAATTAATAGCTCAGGGGTTTCTGGCATTCTCTGATTCTTTCAGTAAACTGCTTTCCTGCACCTGCAAGATCTTTCTCTCATGAATTCTCTTTTGTAGCCATGTTCCCAGACAAAAGCAACTGCTTGCTAAAGATTCTTGGATTAAACTGAAACTCTTATAAATTCCCTGGACTTAATACATATTAATCTCTGTCTACCATACATCTGATGGTGAGTAGCCGATGTGCTCATCAGTACTTGATCAGCTGAATATTACTGCATGAAAAACAAAACCAACATCAGATACTGCCCAAACTCTGCCTTTCTATGCCATTTCCCGCAGATGTATGTCTAACTCATTTTACAGACTTTAATTTATGAATTTTTCACAATATTTAACATAAGAACAGATTTTAATACTCAGCTTAAACTTCTTGCTGTAATTGATGTTTGCTGCGTTCAGCCTATTCATCACGAATGTGGAGAACAGCACATCCTCCTCCACCTTGATGCACTCTTTTCTGAGGAAGACTGTTCCAGCATGGCTATCCTTATAGACAGCATGCAGGAATTTAGGGACTAAACTGAAATTCCTGTAACAACTTAGGTAGTTGCTACTCATGGGAGCATGCTGCCCGCCTTCTGTAGGTGAATAGTCTTTGTGATTCTGTATATCCAAGTGTAGGTCTTCAGCCTGATGGCAAGAGTCAAAGTGCACTGGAATCAGTAGCAGGCTTAAGCCTTTACTGACTTAAGGAGCCTAAAAAAATATAGAATCCATACTAGTGTTGACCTCTAACAGATGGTAGCAAAATGACTGCTACAGAAAATGCTGTGACATTAGAATCACATCTGGCTTGGCGGTGTTGGAAGGGACTGTAAAAAATCCCATATAAACCCCCCAATGTCTGTGAATGTTTATGAGTTAAAAGTTAGTGCAGGCTCTGAGACTTCTCAGACTGATAGATAGCTGTCTGCCTACACTGGAGGAAGAGTGGTTCTCTCCTTCAAATCACCCCTACAGTCTCCTCCTCTTTCTGGTTACCAACTAAGACAACTCCCCTGCTCAGATCAGTTGTTTCAAGTCTCTGCTGCTGTGTGAAAAATATTAGGAAAGGATTTTTGCAAATTGCAGACATTTCCCCTTGCCCCCCCTCCACTCCTGTGGCTGATGCAACATGCATTTTTTTTTACAGAATACCTGACCCATGATTTCTGACTTTTGCAAGGTTTCTTCTCACATGAGTAGCAAAGTTTGAGCTTATCCTTTTTCTTAATATAGCATAGGTGTAAAAATATTTGTTAATCCTCCACAATTAGAGCATAGAGCAGGGCTTGAGTTGCTTCTCAGGGAAATCATAATACAAATATTTCTTGTATTACATTATGCAATGTGAGGACTCTTGCTAATTCCTTGTCTCTGTGGAATGGGTATGTGTTTTGGCTCTATAATCTAAAAGTTCAAGACTAGCATTTTACTGATGCTTGTTGTCCTGCATCTTATGAGCTGAGTATTTAAGTTTTAAGAGTAGCATGTTTATTTATATATGTTGCTGCTAATCCAAACTGTCTGCTAAACTAATCCCTTGTTAAAATGAAATCAAGTCAGCTATTTTAGATTACAAAGTTAACACAATAGCTCAGCCAGACACTTCACACATCTGTTTTACTTTTCCTGAATAGGTATGCAGCTTTTCTTACATTCTTTCTCAGCAAAACTGCCACCAATTAGCTATACTTTTCTTTCATTTTTCTCTTGTGACCTAACTCTTGTTTTCTCGGTTCTCTTGCTGATTACTTTTGAAATGCTGGCTTTTTTACATGTTTGTTTTCTTTCTCAGTAATACATTTTAAAATGGATAAAAATTTCATGCTTATTACTTGTTAATATGTTATCATACTCTATTACCTAAATTCAGACCAGAGGTAATTCCAATGTGGGAAATGCCAAAATAATACATTCTTGGAGATGAGATCTTAGACAGATATGGAAACCCAAAGTAGACTTTGATTTACTTACAGTCTGCAGGAAATGAAGCATTACCATCAATGTGGTATATAGAGATTTTAACTGAAGATAACTTTATTTCCAGCTTTACCTGATGCTTTGATTTAAAGTGTTTTTCACATCATCTAATTTTCCATAAGCTTTCCCATGTTTAAGGTTTGGCTTTTCTTAAGGGATTGTATAAGTTTTCATTTTGTGCAGAATCCTCCCTCTTATTTAGTGCATTTGCCAAGCACTTTAAAATTACAGCAGGTGAGGGTTGCTCCAGCCTCCAGCAGCCAAGAATGTGAAACAATGGGGTTTACCTCACCACTTTTTAATAAACTGCTTGTTGGAGTGGTGTTTTGAGAGGATGTTGCTGTTTCAGCCAAGGTAACCATTAGTCCCACTCTGATTTGATATAATTTTTTTTATTCTGTTGTTTCATCATCCCTTTTTGAAAGGTGGAGAAGAAGAAGAGACAGGATGACCCCATCTCAGTCCTATATTTAACTTTACATCAACCAATTGAAAATTATTAGCTGAGGAACTTTCAGGGCTTACCTGCACCAGAAATGTGAGTGACTGTGCATCACAAAGGGGTTGGAAGAGTTATTACTTCCTTTCTACTGCAGAGAAACTAAGACATAGGGAAATCATATAAGGTAAATTCAGACTGCTCTGTAACACACAGATGTAAGAGTCTGTAACACTCTGTGATGTGATCAGGAAGTGAAGCTGGTCCAGCTTGTCTCCCTGAGCTTATGGGAGCCACATCTACGTACTGAGCACAACTGTCCTCTCAAATCCCTCTTGAAGGTTAATGCCTCATGCCACTGAGCACTGTTCCCCTGCGAGTGCTCACGGGTACACATTCCCATCACATTCCAAGCAGATCTTTTATCCCCCTTGCCCAAACTCCCATGCTGCCTTGGATGATGACATGTGGTCTTTCATGTCATTAACCACATATGCATACAGGCTTTAAATTCTACAGGATCTTAACAAGAACATGCAGTTGCAGCCTTGGACCCAGCAATAACTCTGCAGTATTCACACAAGCTCCTACATGAGGTGTGAAAACACTGCTTATCTTCTCAAATGTGGGTCAGAAAAGCAGGGCCAGCTTTCAGCCAGTGCCTGGGACTGCATATCATTCCTGTCAAAGGTCTCCATCTGCTATGGTAGCTCCTTAGCAGCTAACCCACAACTGCCTCTGATGTGAATTTAGACTTGTTGGTTCCAATCTAGCCAATACACTGGGGTGAATAAGACAGGAGATTTCATCAAGCTCATTATTCTTCTCTTTCATGAAGTCCAAACCCTACTAAAATCATTAGAGAGTGACCTTGTTATATCAGTGTTCTTTCTTTAAACCAGGATGTCAAGACTGTATATTTTTTCATAACTGCTGTCACTTGGTGGAAGCAGGAGGCTCTGACTAAAGTCACTGACAGGGACAAATACCTCCACAAGGAGACTCAGTCCTTAGTGACAGGTTTGACATCATGCTTCATGTGCAAGTAGCCAGCAATCCCTTCTGGCTGCTGTCTCTCAGGGTCTGGCTGGAGCGGCTGCCCAACACGGCAGACAAAACTGCCAGACGTGGTTAGATTTTTCTGCTTCCTGGATTTCAGATGTCTTGGTTGGAGGAGTGACTTCAGAAAATCAGTGGTGGCACAGTGATCACCAAATGATGCTCCCTCCCTCCAGACCTGCACATACCAACAGGTTGCAGTTCCTGCAGGCAGAAGGGCTAATTAGTGCCCTGCAGGGCTGCCACCAAGGTCACAAAGTGAGCCAGTGCCACCGTAGATGCAGACGGGATCACCCTCTTAGTATGTTAAAGCTGAGCTTGACACAGGACATGTAGAAGTCAGCAGGAGTTTGCCTGTGTTATTTTTATCAATTTGCTAGTGCATATGGAGACTCTACAGCCTGAATCAAACTCTGATATCACAGCTCCACTGACACTCCAGCCTTTTCTTTAGGCCACGTGTCTCTCAGCATCTTGTGTTCTTCTTGTACTGATTCTCAAAAACCTACTTAGATCTGTTCCCCAGTAATGGGAATCACTCCCTCAGCCTTCTCTCCTGCGGACAGTTACATCTGAGCTACTCGATGTTCTCTCTATAGGTGATGGGAACAAAACTTATAGGATGTGGTTCATATGGCTTCTGGTTTTGGAGGAAATGAATTTGGTCTCATAAATGCCCATTTTCTTTTCATCAACTTTAACAGGAATTTAGGGTAGCTTGCTCTGACACAGATTATCTTACTTCAGAAGACAATCAATGCTATTTCAACATCCTGAAATGTGAAAAACACTACACAACTCCTGTGTAATGATGTTTTTTGTGAAGGATTGGAAAAGCACATGGTAAGTTAAAGTGTGTAGAGTTTTGTACACCTGGCACATTTTCTGGATGAGCTACTATCTATTTTACTTTTATGCCTGTATTGTATAGGCATGTTCAGTCCTTAATGAGAACTGTGCAGCTGGATCATGGTATTAATAATTTGTTGAGCCTCTTACACGGAGAAGAGGAATATTTCAGGAAGTCTGCCATGCCCTGTTCTATTGACCTTTTCTGGTAATCAACAAAAACAGTAAATAAGAAATAGCAGGGAGTTATCTCCTCAGCTTATGTTAACTCTCTTGCTAGAGAGAATGATATTTACCTAGCTTAATAAGCAAGTACATAGTGTTACTGCTATGAAGAAACAGGTTTTGAGAAAAACTGTGGCATTTAGAGGAAGTTACCCTCTGTCTTCTGATCACATTATTTTTTTTTTGTGCTTATTAAAGCTAATATCCAGGTACCTCTGGGAACTGCAGCAAAGGGTTGCTGCCATCATTCTGTGACCCACAAATACATTGTTCTCCTAGTATATTTCCTGCATGTGATAGTTGCACATGAACTACACTGACCAGGTGTTACACATATGGTGGTTACACACTGACCAGGTGGTATCCTAGTCATGCTTTTTCTGTAACACCCAATGAAACTTACAACTGACTCAGTCCTAGATGATATGCTCGAGGAAATTCTGTACTGGTTTGTGTTAGAATAATGTGCTGCATTTCTGACATTGATGAAAACAGCTTCTAATATGCCGTTTTTAAAACCACTGTGAAAAAATATTAACCTTGATTGCTGGTATATGTCATATTTATAGCATTTTATATTCCCTTCTTAGACATTACCATTGTTCTTGTAATATAATTTTACATTGTCATAATCTTTGAGTTGAAGGATAGTGGACACAAGAAATTCAGTGATTCCTGTATTCTATTTTTAAAATCTGAAATCTATTTCACTTTTCATTGTATCTCTTTTTCAAGTCTCTCTACACTTTGGTGATTTCCAGTGCTGCAAGATTTGCTTTTTTCACCCATATTTTCCTCCTAGGCACTGCTATATGATAGGAAAGTGTAATTATGGCTTTCTAAGCTGTAGTGTTACAAACAAAATCAGAAAGATATTTTAAAGCTCAATTTCTGTTAAATAGTTGACCTACCCAAGTGTGACAAAAAGGTCTGTGACAATATAGGCAACTGAATAGGTGAAGTAGGCAAACCTCCAAATCGTAAACTGGAGGCCTTCCTACTGATTATTTGTCTCTCCAGGAAACACTGAGGCTATAACTAAGAGAAATGGAGAAGGGACAACCAACATTACCCCAGGCTTCTCACAGCTGTACAAAACAAACTAAACTTCATGAGGGCTGTCAGCAAAGAATGAGCTACAATAAATAGCTGGGACCAAATCTGTGACTGCAATCTGGCAGTGCTTTGCATCACCAGTATGCCATTTAAGAGCTGGAGGTATCCTACCTGGTAATTTCTTCTTCATGTTTTTAACATGACGGAGTGTGAATAAGTATCTGAGACTCCAGTATCTTCACTGAGCCGAGAAGTACTGTGTATGCTGCTGGTTCTCAGAGGCTTCATGGCAGGCATATTGCAGAGGCAAGCTTGGTTGAAGGCAACATCTTTCATCTTGTCTGAAACTACAGAGTTGAATCTTTTGTTTATTCATTTCTTATGTTTACTGATTTGTTTGTCCTTTTCACACCAAGGAATGTTTTTCCCTTAAGTTTTGCTAATTGACAAGCTGAAGTTAAGCTGGAGTTTTTGCTCAATCCTGCCCTCTAAACAAAAAAAAAATGAGCAAAAGACACACTTTATGAGGAGAGGAGGACACTGCATGCGATGGGGGTAGGGGAATAAGGAGGGAGAAGGAGGAGGAGGAGAGAGAGTTGTGCAGATTTCCTGCCCACACTTCAAAAGGGACTCTCTTCTCCTGTATTATTTCCTTTCCCATTAGCTTCACTTTGTTGGCTTATGGTTCCAAAATGCACCAGGAGTCAACTCCAGTGCAAACCTGATATTAAAAACTAACAGGCTAATGCCAGGGAAAACACTCTCTGCTCCTGGTTTCAAAGACAGATTTTCTTTTTTCATAAGTGCAGCCATGCTTTTCTAATAAAAATTCATTAAACAATGGTTATGAAAGATGAAGGGTGGGGGAGGGGAAAGGGATATAATCAAGTGAGTCCCTTTGAACTCACTTGAAAAAATACAAAAGCAAACAACGGAGCTGTTAGTGTCACACGTTTCCCTTAAGAACAGAGAGGCCTATCCAGGTTTGCTCACAGTCCAGAGAGTAAAGATGAGTTAGGCATCTTATCTAAACTTCTCCCACTGAAAACTGTAGGATTTCTATTCTGTAAGCATGGACGTGAAGGCTCTTTTGTGTTGCTTCAGTTTACATTATTGTGGGTCTAAATGGACCTTGTAGAGACTGCTTAATTCGTTTATGTAAAGTAAAAACAAATGTGGAAGCCCTTGCTATTTTTTATTGTTAACATCCCATTGGGAGGCAGGAGAGTAAATATTTTAGAACTTTAAAGCAATCTACTTAAGCTTAATAATAATGCTGGGTTTCAAGTAACAGAGAAGAGTACAAGTCACTGGAAGATCAAAGATTATGCTGAGTTTTATAGCAAATCTGGGCAAAGATCTCCTGGGAGGGGTAAATCTTCAGAACTCTCCTTTCCCAGTCTTTCATGGTGATCATTTGACATCTACGGAACAGGAAAGTGAGGAAGTGAGAATTCAGGCAGTTCTCCTGTGTCCAGAGAAAGAGGAGGCCACAAAACTGAAGTAATGTTGATTTTCTGGTTAATTTATAGCTTAAAAATTATAAATTGAAAAAAAAAAAAGACAAGGGAAAATAAAAATAAATGTATCAGAAATACCCTTTCTTTTCCTGGGTCAGTTTGTAATCTCATGCTAATTGAATTTTGAGTGAGTCATCTCTAAATAAGATTGCTGACAGTTTCCCTGGGTTTATGTTAAGTGCTTGTGCTTGTCAGCAAATTTTCAGAATCATTTTCAGAATCATCTGTTGAGAGACACTAGACATTCTTTACATTCTTCACAGCAACATTGTCCCTTTCATCTAAACAAGAAGATGAGAGTGCTACACTTTGGGCCATGGGCATGATTGCATATTAAGAAAAAAAAATAAAAGGAGGGAAAAAAGAAACACCAAGCAGAAGAGGTGATAACGAATGATACCACATAACAATATTGTAATATCAGGTATGTGTGTCTGTGGATGTATTCAGGGGATTGATATTTAGAGAGCATAATCAAGAATCTCTAATATAGGAAGAAAAACTGGGCCACATTATTTTCCCATGGCTGAAAAACTTTCCACTGGCCTGGCTTCCAATTATAAAAACACTGGAGTCCTCAGCCACTACACCAAAGCTTGTAAATTTCCTAATGAATATTTAAAATAACCCTATGGAGTTTTTTAATGTTAATGCATTTCAGCCTTTGACTAACATGGATATCCTACAGGGCTGCCATCGTGTTTAGCTACATGGTTAATTCCATTCTTTTCTTTTAATGCTAAAATAAAATGCCAGAGAAAAAAAAAAAAAAATCTTTGCTTCATCTTCTCCTGGTGTATATTTTCTTTTTTTTTTCTTTTTTTTTTTTCTTTTTTTTTCTTTTTTTTTGCCACAGTGAAGTTCCAGAAACAGAGCAGATGCACACAGCCAGTTTCTTTCTAGGCTCTTACAACACAAAAGCGACATGTGCACTCCTCCCCCCCCCCAAAAAAAAGCAATTATTGAAAATCAATACCATAATAATGGTGAGCAGCACTGTGTTTTTTCCTTGATAGCCAATTATAAGCAATTTACTAAAGTTGTCAACTCATGGCAAAACAAATAGTGTTAATAGTATAGATTTCATAAAGACCTATCTGTCTTGTTATTGCTGCAGTCTGAGTGGTGTTCCAAGTTCAGGCTGGTAATGGAGCAATAACTCACGCAGCAATGGAGAGAGTACCATCACCAGCACTGGTTGCCTTTGGAGCAGGGGGACTGAGCACTGCCGCCATGCAATATGTCCAGATGTGATTCCTTCCCCATAAATAACCACTGGGTTTTTATAAGAAGGTAGCAATTTCTTACGTGTTTTTTGTACAGTGAGATAAACCACTGTGATATTTTGAGAAGAATTTTGGGACTGTGAATTTAATGCTGTATTTTTGATCGCTGACTTCAGGCCTGAATGCAGGCAACAGAAGTTTGCCATGTGTCTGCATAGCATCTATCACAACAGGAACTTCTCATCTTCTCAGTGCTACTGGCATGCCAAATTATGAGCCAAAGGAGTATAAAAGTGATGTTAATGTAGTAGATGAAGAGTTTGGTATCAAATCAAACAGACTTCTTCCTGTTGATGACAGTGTTACTAGGCAAAGTTCTGCCAAATTGCTTTAACTGTGGAAAACTGTCTCTCATACATTGCAGGAAACATGACAGTCTCTGCCTTCTTGAGAAGAACACGGAACTGATCTTGACGCTTGTAAATGAGTTCTCACAAAGCAGGGCCATGTCCCGGTTTTCTGTGACAGA
Organism: Corapipo altera; assembly: GCF_003945725.1. Lineage (NCBI taxonomy): Eukaryota > Metazoa > Chordata > Aves > Passeriformes > Pipridae > Corapipo > Corapipo altera. The sequence goes on from NW_020884872.1 coordinate 33,884,775, forward strand.
AAATGGCAGCAGGGAGAAGGTAAGTAAAAACCTCTGTGAATCTCAGGTGTTATCACCAGGGGGAAAGCTGTGAAGGGGGCAAGTTTCTTTCTCTGGTCTGTGGAAAATTCTTGGATGTCAAGGATACTCATGTGTGGTCAGACATGCTGTGTATGTCTGCACAACTGAGCTTCCCAATGAGTGTTTTTCTTTAAACCCTTAAAAGTGTGATAAAAGGTATTTTGATACCAGCCTAGGGCATGCTGAGGAGGAGACCCACCTCATGCTTGACCTGTCCAAGTGGCCTATATTCCTGCTGAAAGCCCTGGGAGGATGGGAAGGACTGCGCTGAGCACATGCCCACCCAGGCTGAGCTCAGTTCTTCAGCTTTCTCAAAGCTCAGGCTTTGAATCTGGACTGTAAGGCTGGGGTCCAGCCCAGATGATTGATGGAAAAGCCCTTTGGGGCCTGGGACTTTAGCCCTATGCTCAGGTTTCTTTGAGCTTCAGCTCAGCTGTCCACCTCTCTAGGAAGCCACCATTCCTAGGCCCAAGCTTTGCCTCTGTGTAGGTGCAAAAACAAGGTGTGGGAACACAAACCAATGTCAGCAAGTGTTCACTCCTGTGCATATATGAAGAACAGTTGTACACAGACAGTTTTCAAGTTGTGTCCATACTCTGGTCTCCAAGAAACACATAAATGCACAATAACAAGATATTGCTTTGGGGAACAGACGGAGAAGAGAAATGAGGCTTCTTGTAAGCTCCTACTCTTCCTGCCCTCTGAAAGATGTGTGTGTTTATTTGGTATTTAAATAGAGTTTCCTCCTTTTTTATCCCTTCCCTGCTAAGCACTAGAGGAGTGACACTAGCCTCTCACTTGCAAGGAGCTGGCAACAGCTGTGTCTGGTGCAATGTCTGTCACACATGTGGTGCTCCCTCATGACGGTCTGGTGGGAGTCTGAAGGCAGCAGCAGCACTTGCTGGCAATTTTTAAACACTGATCTGCTTTCCTGGGCTTTGGAGCAAGTGCATGCTCTACTCTCCCTCCCTAGGAGCAGCTGCCAGTAAAAAAGGGGTGTCTACATTGGGATCCCACTCCAAATGCTCCCTTAAGCTGCCTTGTCTGCTTTAATCTGCAATCTCCTTTCCCACATACTGGAACAGCTGCTCCGCTGCAAACTCCAGCTGGTGCTCATGGGGTGCCTTAAAAGCCTTAAAATGTTTCTCTGCTGGAGACTGTGAACATCTCCTTTGCCATAATCCCATCTGCGTGTGGCAGGGGTGGGAGTTGGCGTCTCAACTTTTCTGGATAACTTGAGCAAGAAAATCTTTCTGGAAAATAAAGGGTTGATTTTTCTTCTTCGTGCCTAATCTGTTTCTAGCTAAACGGAGCCTGGTGAGCAAATTTTAGATGCCTCTTTAAGCATTTGCAGATCTCACTAGCAAAGAAGAGGAAACTGGTTTTGGGAAAATAAAAAACAGCCTGTACATGAAGGAGAAATTGGAATCAATTTCCATGTCAGGTTTAAGGTCTGTTTGAAAGTTGAAGTTGGAAGCTGAAAGGCAGAGTCAGGTATGGTAGCGATGAATGAGGGCACTCTGTTCCATGAGATTTCTTCACTAGCAGACATAAATTCAAGAAGCCAGCTAATCTTAAGCGATTTCTACCATCTTGGGTTGTGTAGGAAAGAGAATTGGAGTTCTCGGAGCCTTGTCATGCTGGATTTGTTCTGACACTGAAACAGAAGGGGAACTATCTCCCTACTTAACAGTGAATGGGTGGATGTGGGGATTTGTTTAGCAGAAGAGCAATCTCCACAGCCATTTAAAGACATGAAGTGAGAAAGAATAACCTTTTCAAGTGATTTCATAGGTAAAGCTTAGTGAGGCAATGTTAATAAAATTTGGCCAAGATACTGTCACTAGTATAGCTCTTCTTGAGCAAAGAACCAAGTGATCTTTAATTGATCATAAGTTGTGAAAGACAACAGATAGTTTTGATAACAACAATAGATTAATAAACTGAAGGAGTATCATCAGTGAACTTCGCATTATTACCAATGACATTTTTCCAGTCATGACCAGAGCACCGAAGTAAATTTGAGTGATGAGTAGCACAGCATAGCAGGAGAGTAGTTCACTAGATCTTCCTTTCCACAAACGTACTAGTGTAGAGGAAGTACAGAGGAAGCCTCAAATGGAAAATAGAAGGTCAGAGAAAGGAAATACCTCGTATAAACATCCATCAGTTTGGAGAATGGTGTTGTTACTAGTCACTACATCTCTGTCTATTAGATGAAGGATTTTGCTACTGTTTTTGTGTAACTCTGTATCTCTACTACTTGGCCAAACCCTGACAGTTATTTTGCAGAATCCTTATTTCTGGAAAATAGTCCTCCCCAGAGAAGGACTCTGCAAACATTTCAGGACTCTTGGGATTGTTTGCCTGAAAGTCAGGTGGCTTGTTGCTGATCCTTGTAGATGGATTCTCTCTGCTTCCACAGGTATAGGAAAGTTGTCCCTCTTGGCTTTTCTCCATGCCTACTGCATGACATTATAATGAATATTCACAACATCTCACACTGTGCCCCTAATATAAGTGTCTTAAATTAGTAGCATAGACTAATTTTTCCTTCTGTAGCCTTCTCTAGATGGCAAAACAGAATATAAGCCCAAATTAAATGTGAATGGTCCTCTGGAGCAGCATCTCTCTCCCTCTCTGTTGTCTACAAGTTGGCTCTAGAAAAGTCACATCCTAATTTAGGTGCTGAGTTTTTTGGTGCCTCATGTTTGCAGACCAGTGTGAGTAAATGTCCTCTATATGTTGTATGCTATCAACACCATCTCATCAGTGATCTGGTCTGTGAAATGTGTTGTCGGTAAAGCACTGTTTGGAGAAAAACAGCACTAAATCTCTTTGTCTTGAATAATTTATTTCATACACTGCCTCTCTTCTGGTGTGTTAATAGCTTGCAGTTTTCTCACATTTGTTGGTTATTTGAAACTATTGTCAGAATAATTACTATGAATAATTCTTGATCTGTAGGTCTTTTGCACTCATTTCACTGGGATTATTTGAAAACTGAAATTCATCTTTCAAACTGCGTTGGTTTTTATTGGTCTCATAGATCATAAAATATATTTCTTTTCACAAAATTGACTGTTGAAAAATAGCATGTATTGTCCTATGAAGAAAGACATTTGGGTCCATGATGAGCAAATCTCATCTGTTTGTAGGATCTATTTGATTTATTTAAACTATCATTCATAGAAACAACCACAGTATTAGACAAACTCACCAGTTCACTTAGCCCAGTCCCCTGCAATCTCAGGTAATCATACAGTAATTCAAACATTTGAGTCTTGATTCAAATACTTACAGTTTTTTAGCCTATAAATTAGCTGAGAAGTAACTTCCCTTATGCTTTTGATCAACTTGCAAGTCCTGAAAACATTAACCCCTTTCTTGTGGACATTTTATTTCTCCTATGTCTCGTTGACATTGCACATAGAAAAGTCAGCGAGAAGGAGAAACATGGAATATAAGAAAGGTAAGATGTAAGACTGGAAAGAATCTCAGGTCCCTGCCATCACCAAGTCTAGGCAATATTTTAAAGAGAAAAAGTTAAATATTTATGAGCCTTAGAGAACAGTTTATTTTGGATTAGTTTTGCATATGAAAGTTTGGGTTGGTTTCTTTTTATCTCAGGAGGCTCTGTTGTGCCTGTTAGTCACTTCTCTGCAGGAGTACCTCAAGGAACTTCCTATTGCTTTTGTGAATAAACTGCAAACATTCATATTGGCTGTCTGTTTCTTGGCCAGAAGTGAGACCACGTGTGGAAGTCCATTTTAATATTTAAGGGATTTTTTTCATAACAGCAGTACCATGCTCTATGGCATATTCTTCTCATTTGCACTGGAGAACTGTTTTGTTTTTATGTGCATCCCACAGAGTAAAAGCAGACAGATAGAAACTAGGGAGTTAGTTCTTGAGATACTTCTCTGCTAAATTATCTTCTCAGTATCACCCAAAAATAGTTGGAGTAGTAATGGTCAGTGGCACAAATGGTAATGCTAGTGAATACCAGCATGACAGAAAGCTCCCAAAATGCTTACCTTTTAGTAACAAGCAAAAACCAATTCAGTATCATCTACACCTCATCCAATTTAAATCCCATAAATCAGGTTTTGTGAATCCTTATTTAAACAACCAATTCAGACTCTCATTTCTATGTTAAAGGTAGCCAGGTCTCAAAGGTTAAGTGCCTGTCTTTCAAATGTTTTGAAACCTCCACCATGGTAACATGAATACTTCCACTGTGTACCATGGATATAACACTTCTGTGCACACTGTTCATCTTGTCTAGGTACTTTGAAAAATATTTCCCCTAAGTGCAATGTACAACAAAGAGATTTTGGGATGTGAGTTTTAGTTGTCTTTGTATTCATTGAACCCCAGTAGATGGCTGGCTGCCCAGCACAGTCAGAAACAGGAGGTTATGGCAGTCCTGTTCCAGAAATATATTTGAGCAGCAACATGGCATGCAGTTTGCTGATTTAGGTGAATAATACTGGGGGCATGCATTACCTGCTGTAGGATGCCAGGAGATCATAGGGCTGAAAGGGATCTTGGGAACTTGTCTGGTCCAGGCTCCTTTCCCAGGATGGGTCCCTGATGTCTGTCGCATTGTGGCATATGTTTATCTAGCTTGCAGTGATGCTAACACCACTGCTTTGCCAAGTAGTCTGTTCTGATGTTCCATGGTCCCTGCTGTTAGAAAGTGTCTCCTAGATATAGCTTGAATCATTCCATCTATTATTTCAGGCCACAATTTTGCAAGTTACCAAACACAGGCATGAGGAAGATATCCTCTTTTTGCAGGAGAACCTTTACAGACTTACTAAGAAGACTCTTACTAAGTTTCTTCTCATATTTATTACTTAAATACTTAAAGTTCCTTCAGTATTTCCTTCATTTCAGTTTGTGTCCTCTGGATACTCATTTTTGTTCTTCTCTCAATTATACCTTCTTGCAGTGCATAAATAATGGACTCTTGTGGGGACTTGCTTAGGAATGTGAAAGGAACTGGAAAACTTCATACATCTTTTGAACAGTGTTTTTTTAATATATACAGTCTGGTACATTGCTTACTTCCTTCAGAATGGTATGATATTGCTACCTGGATGCTAATTTAAGGATAATTCCTGATAATATTAATAATACACTTCTAAATTAAACCATTGCCTGTTTCTAGCTGAGTGTACTTGAGTAGCTTAGCTGATACATGGCCATTTCATTTTGTCGTCCTGTACCTATATTCTACAATACATTACCAAGAACTTTACAATTTCCTTTAACTGTGTGAGGATAGCTAGGCAGAATATTCAGTGTAGGTAAGGATATGAGCTTAAATTGAACAAGTACAACATATATTTATTACTTGAAAAGAACCTAACCAAATAGCTTTCCTCTGTCCCACAGTGAGGAAAAAGATGGTTTTCAATGTTTTAGTTGTCAGTTTGCTTTCATCATGAGGTTCTCATAAGCTCTGTCCTGATTATACATGAGGAAACCCCATACTGTATACAGTATGGGATTTCTTCACGTAGTACCATAAGAGTGCTATAGTATTTCATGATAAGTGAGGCCCACACACAGTGTTTGCAAATGGAGGTTGTGAGCTGGAGGAATAGGGAGTGTTGTTTTGCTATTTGTGGCCACAACCCCATCAGGGCTGGAACCAGACAAGGTAGTGGGGTGGGCTATTCAGCTGTCTGTACTATGGCAAATATTTGAACACCTGCAGGGAACAGAGAAAGGGAGATTGTCTTTTTCAAGACTTTCTATTCACATCCAACTTGCAGCTTTTCTAGGCATTAAACTAAGCACTGACTAATAAAGAGTCAAACAGAACAAGAGGTTCCAGCACAAAGAACACTCAATGCTGTGGGTGAGCTTCAGGAGCAAGGTTGTTGCTCCAAGGAGCCCTTGGGCCCCTCCTTGCATCTGCCACTGACCAGTCTCCTGACCTGTATTCCTCTAATCATCTTGCATGTGAAAAGTAAGAACTAGGACTTTCTCTTATTCCATGCTTGAATAGTGCTTAATAACGGCCTGTACATACTACTGTAATATAAAATACACTAATAAACTTTCCTCAGACACCTACTGGAGAGTTGTCCAGTAAAAAATTAGGAAACGATGTAAGGTGCAGTTTGCAATACACCCCAAATAATTATGCAGTGAAGATGTAGTGACCATGGGTAGTTGACCAAACAATACAGTATATCAGCTACAGAACAAAATGATACAAGTTTGAGAAATGGGAGAAAACTGTGATTAGGAAATCCCCTTGAAAGTAAACTGGTCTTTAACTATCTGCTGCTGAGTTGTCTATGAGTGACTTGGCAAACAAGTAGGTACTTTTGATGTCGGGACTTTCAACAGGAATGGGATCCAGCTGCTCATGCCAGTGGTTACTGTTATGACTGTGCTTTTGCTGTCTTAAGTATCTTTTGGTTAATTTTGTGTAAATCTGGACTCAGCTAGTCACCATAAACAGGGAACCATTTTAATTTCTGTTTTCAGAAGGGGAGGTACTTACCAGCTCCTTCCAGACACCAGATTTGGTCAATAACAGTACCCACCTGCTTTGCCACAGTACATCTGTTTTAGCTTTTGGTGTTTGCAATACATCTGAAGTGTTTGATCATCTGTGCAGGTGTACAGACAACCACAGAAAAATGAAGAAATGGAAATTTCCCAAGGCAATGACAAGAAAGATATTTTCATCTTTTTACTTGCTCTGAGACCTGAAGTGTGGTAGAGCTTAGGTGGTCAGTTGTAGGCACAGGAAGGATATTTTTGAGATTGCGGAAAACTCCGTGAGGTGACGGTTTACTTGTAACAAGAACAGATACAAAGCTCTGACTTAGCCCAAATTCTCTCGAGGTGTAAGGAGCGAAGGGCTTGGATCTCCATTCAGTACTTCAGTAGTGCAAAGTCTCGTCTCTGCCAGTAGAGGAGCACTTCAGTTTAGAGAGATGACAGAAGCTCCTGTAGACAGACTCACATCAGCTTTTTCGCCACTCAGTGTATGCACCAATAACCGCAGAGGAACAGGTAACTCAGAGTTGGCTTTAACAACAATCACAATAAGTAATGGGGTATATACTTCGTGAGCTACCCAGCTTTGTGTTGTCACAGTCAGACGGCTGTCTTGCCACCTCATTTACCTGATTTAAAGATATGACTATGCCCTCTGTGAATAATGTGTGCACTGTCATCCATAAGCAGGTGGAGGTGACCCTTCTCCTAGTTGCATCTACCCTGTGTGGGGAAGAGAAGGAAGTAGTGAAACCCCTGACAAATTGCATTTCTTGTGCCCTGCTGGGCTTCTGCTGGTGCTGCTCGGTGCAAGATGACTTGGGCTCAGGCTGTTGCTGCAGCACAGAGGGAGGTTTAACCCTTTATTTTGTGCCGCTGAAGGCAAGAAACCTAATTATGGTTTTCTGCGACTTGAAGTTCTTGGTAGCTAAATGTGTGTTGGACCTCTATCCCTCTGCAGGGCAGACAGAGCCAAACTGTTTATTTCCTATATGGGAAGTAGGTGCTTAGTGAAGAGCATAAATCCTATAGAGCTAGGGGGAGAAAAAGAAAAAAAAAAGCACTCAGTAAAATAGATGCTAGGAAAAAAAAAAAAATACAAATCAGTAATTCTGCCACCAGGCACCTGCTGGCATTGTCAGCAAAATTTAGTAAGAGAGGTGTACTCAGCCACATGTTTTGCAAGTGCTTTTTTCGAAGCTTGTTATAGGTCTCTCTGCATGTTTATTTATTACTGTCATCACAGCGCTTCATTCAGTCTTTTAAAATGATTCTGAAAGGCATGAGGTTTAACATCCACAGGTCTGATGTCATGCTTTAACCTCCAGGAGATGACTAGCAAGGGCAGCAGCTGGGTGACATTTCCCACACTGTTCCAGCAATGTGGCTCTGAGTCTGCCCGGAAAACTAAACGCTTGGGGTGAGATGAAGAGGTCATCTGCACACTCACACCATCTGTCCTTGACCTTTCTGTTGACAATATCCACAAGATGTCCTTTCTGACAGCTGCAGTAACAGAGTAATTTTGTGATAGGGACACATGTTCAGGCTGAAATCATCCACTCATTTCATCTGAGCTGCAGAGCAGCCATCAGAATGTTAGCACCTTTTGGCTGCTCAAACAACTGCTCTGGTTTTGAACTAGTGGCCTTTTGGTGACAGGCTCTTAAGGTTCTGATATCCTGTTACCAATTCCCAAGCCATCCAGCTCTGAACACACGCACACTCCAAAAACAATTACATAGAAATGTAAATGACTCTGAACTGCCAAGTGATAAAGATGTGACCTTCACCTGGATCATGTAGCTTATGTGGGACAGCATGAACTAAAGGTAAGCTGACACCTTCAGTGTTGTCTTGGCAGTTTCTGAAACAGACTCTAGCCCTATGCCCTTGCTGCTCTTTGCTTCCTTTCACCTGCACCCTTTTCATGGACAATAAAAATGAGATGCAATACATCACTTTTGTGATGGCTCTATTTTCAATTGAAATGAGAGACTGGGATCTTGCAATGACTTGTGAGATTTACATTCATCTGCTGTATCAGGTTGTTAGGAAGCTGTAGCTCTGGTCACTTCAAAGTACTTGTTATTTTGAAAATTGGCCAGAACTTCAGCTGTTGTACATCAACACAACTCTGTTGCTTCAGTAGAACTGATTTACTCCAGCTGAGGATGTGGCCTCATATCACATGGCTGTTTTTTAACTTAAAAATTATATATATAATGCTGTCAAGTACAGGACAGGCAGAGTTGAGTATGAGAGTAAAGGAAAATTCTTTGTAGGAGGATCTTGTTCCTTTATAGAGACATTTATAATAAATGATTAAGAAATTATGTGTTCCTACATTTGCTAAGCATGCCACGTTTGGATATAATTGTGTTACTTTGAATATTATTGCTTCCATTTACAAAGTGAAATTCCGGGTCTGCTCTTTAAAAATTTGTCCCTTCACACTTAGTAAATCATAATTATACTGTCACAGTGGTTACCAGTGGACCCTGAGGGTCAATGGACTGCTTCTAAGAGAATCAGAGAAGGTAACTAAGAAAATCAAACCTCTTGTTAATAATGTTGAATTCATCACGCAAGGATTAGCAGCACCACTGAAAAATGTTTCAGGGATGGTAATTTGTAAATGGCTGGAGAATGTTTTCAATAAGGTTATGTTTCTTTCCACCTTTCTCATTGTTTTTCTTCATGTTCTGTTCCCATTTAATTTTCAGTCTCTTTCTAATGGTATGTTTATGTTTTCTTTCCTTTGACAAGACAGGATCTTGAGTCTTTAAAATGCATTTGCCTGACCTATTCCAAGGCATTGGTGAATGTTAAGATACTGTCCCCATCCTCAGAGCTTCAGAAGTGGCCATCAGTGCTAGCACCTGAAGAAGGGTTTTAGGACAGAGCCATCTGTCCAGATGTGATATTCCCATCCTAACAAATCAAGTGCTTTGTGAGTTAGCTATGTTGTGCTTGGACTTCTTAGATCTTTGCCTTTCTTCTTTTCCTACCATAAAAGATCATACTTCTAAGGCTTTCAGCTGAATATGGGCCTTATATGACAGTGGTGATCCTGGTGAAATCCCTGACAGAAATCCATGGCAAAGAGCTGAGCAGATATTTATGGTAAAAAGGTAATTTCTTCATTGGACAACACACAGTGCCTTTAACAGCTCCCTGACACAGTGCTGACCTGTACAAATGGAAACTCTCTGTCCCTGAGCCCTTCTTTGTGCTGTGTTCAAATTCTGCCATCAGGAAAGCATGCAGATCTTTGAAGGAGTTTGCTCGCTTGCTTTTTCATCCCATACTTCTCCCTGAATGCTGATGGCTTAGGTGGGACATAGGGAATGAATTTTCCTGACACCTCATCAAACAAGGACCTGAAAAAAAAAAAGCTCACTTCTTGCTGGTTATTTTGAAATTGGAGTCAGTTTAGAATTTCCAGGACAGAATCTCACACAGGCTGACATATACACAGTTGAATTGAAAATCCATATAATGAACACCAGGATGGGAAGCAATGAGGATTAAATGCACATATCATTGTAACTTATTCTAACATTGATTGTAAGGGAGAAACTTTGCTGCTAGGTACTCTTCAGTCTGAAGCAAGAATTTGTGTGAATATTGGATAGAAAGACAAGAAAATACATCTGAGGTTACATCCACAGCTTCTGTGAAAAAATAGAGTAATTTTTTTCAATTACTTGTTTACCAAGACATAAGAATAGCTAAAATTTGCCCATTTTCAGCATGAAAATGACAACATGATCATTAGAAGTAATATCCCACACAACCTTTTTTTTTTCTAAAAAAGGGAGGTACTTTTTCTTTTCCGTTCTCTCTCCCTTGCTGTCAAAAGAGTAAAAAAAGACATAAAGGAGGAAGAAGGGAGTAACATGAAATAAAACATAAATGTCGAAAGAGAGAAATAGTAATATTAAAAAATAAGTGTTCCTGTTTTCACCTCAAGAGAAAAAAATTTTGAAGGAAATTAAAATATTCTTAATGTTTTTATCCAGAAACATTTTTTGATAAAAAACTATCTCCCTTACCAGACTCATTGTGGTATTTATCAACAAGGGGCTCAGCAACATCACATAATTAAAAAGGTGAAGTCTTACAAGTTAGATGTGAAATAGCAGTGGAAGAAACCTCTCTGAACATATTTAACTATCCACTATTCTGTTTAAGATTGTAACAGAGCAGTTTGTTACAATACCATATAAAACCATTCCCAGCTTCCTTCCCAATAATGTATTCTTGTGTTCTCCACCCGGGGCTGGCCAGAGCAGTTGTGCTGTTGCATAGCAAGATTGACTGAGGAACTTATCTGGCTTAAAAATAAACCAGGAAAATAAAAAGAGATTTCCATATTTCTCACCAAATTATTGGGAAGCCATCAGTGTGAGTCCTGGCACAAGAGAACAAGAGAACAACCAGATATTCTGCCTGGAAACACCTTGGCTTTGTGTGTAGGTCTTGTCCCATGTTTTAGTCAAGGTCTCTGGGGTGCTGACTTTCCCTGGGGAAATTTTGAAAATGGGGTCTTCTGTACTGTACATGATGGGAGTTGACATGAGACTGACACAGGACCTTTTCATATGAAACAGGCAATGCAGTTTGCTAAGCCAGAGCTCTGCTTCTGCCCTGACTTTGAATGTGTTGACTTCACTGGAGCTACCTTTCCTTCACATCACAGCAGGTGGAGAGATATTTAGTGTTGAGCCTCATAACACTTTCACAAAGGAAAACTGAAAAAAAAAAAGCATTGGTCTTCAAATTCTGTAACTTCTGAATGTTTGCTTACAGGGATCTAAATGCATCATATGATCTAAAGTATCAATACAGCACCTACCTTCCAGGTACATATTAACAGTTCTGTTTCCTCCAAATAGGCTGAGAAACTGAAGCACTGAAAAATTAAACCCAAAGCCACAGAGGAAATTTGTGCAACAGCTTGGACTAGAACTTGGATCTCCTTCAGGAGTATTTAACAAAGTAAGGCATGCACATATATGTGTCCTTAGAAACAGTGTAGCAGGATCCACATGAGGACTGAGTAGACAGAAATGTTTGATACCTTTTAAAGTGGTGTAGGAAAGCAAAGTAAGCATCATGCGGTAAGTGCCCTTTTGATCTGATTTTTAGCCATCTCATACTTCTGTATGATATTTGTCCAGGCTGGTGTGAACACCTGGCCTAAATAACTTGTCCCCGGTATATACAGAAGAGTTTGGATTTACTTTCCAATAATTTTTCACCATGTCCATCTGGACCTTTTTAAGTGTATTCCTTCAGTACCATTAGCGAGGCAGTGCAATGTCATTTTTCTAAGGTCCTGAATGTTTACTTCTCCAGGTAGAGTGATTATGGGCATGATGGAATGAAGTCTTTAGTCAAGTGTAGATCTTATCTTCCCATGTAACAAGGTAGCCTAATGAAATGAGTTTTATTCAAAGATCTTGTCTCATAATGCTTCAGGAAAACATGATAAATTGAATGATTCTTTTAGCAAATGCATCACACAAAGCACTGGCATATTGCTTATGAAGTTTAATTTTGTAATAGTTCATGGGATATAATGTACCTGTAGCTATTTCAGTGGAATGAATTTTACAGGCTCATTACAAAAGCAGAACTGTTGTCCCAAAATATTGCTGTTCTTGTTGAAGTGTTGCTCAGATTCAGGGTAATTTGCATGTATAACCTCCAAGGAATTTCTGCATCTCACTTTTTAATTTTTTTATTTTATTGTTCTATTAATATGAACTGTGGCAAAACTCTTATTTAAGTAGTGAGAGTCTAGCTGTTATTAGCTGTGGTTTTACTCACTAAATGTGGCAGACCAAATCTAAATTCAAAAACAGGCATTTTTTTTAAACTAAGAAAATTTAGGTCATTTACAGGCTGAAATGTAAAACTAGACAAAATAAAAATATTGTGATTTGGACATAATTTTTTTCTCTTGGATGTCAAATGTGGTGTTTTTTAACATTTCTTAAGACATGTATTACCTTTAATGGGAAGAAGACTGACCCAAATAATTTAGGAAAATGAGAAGTTATTCTCCCAGTACAGCTGTTTCCAATAGCAATTCTGCATTCTTGTTACTGTAGAATAGTGCATAATGTACTGAAGCTTGAGAGGAACCTTGAGTGTACACTGCTTGTCCTTCATTGTCCATTTGGACCTTCCTGAGCTAGAGCTGTAGTGAGTCTGAAGGAAAGCACTTGTCACTCCTCTGCATGCAAGACTTTCTGGGATTTCCAAGTGTGTTCCCAGGAGCAGCGGGATGAATGTGAACAGTAACTTAGTGTCCCACCTCTTCCTTGCATGAGAACTACCTTCCTGCTTCAACAGAATTGCCACTTCTGTGCTGTTCAGCTGCTGAGGAAAATGTAGGGGTTGACAGTATAGTTTGCTTTAGTGGAAATGAGAGTGGGGATGACATAGCAATCTGCATAGGTATCAAAAAATAACAGGATATGCTGAGTTGGAAGGGACCCACAAGGATCATCGAATCCAACAATCCCTGCACAGGACCATCCACAAAAGTCATACCATGTGTGTGAGAGTATTATCCAAACAGTTCCTGAACTCTGTAAGGCTTGGTGCTGTGACCACTTCCCTGGAGAGCCTGTTCCAGTGCCCAGCCACCCTCTGGATGAAGAACCTTTTTCTAATATCCAGCCTAAACCTCCCCTGACACAATGTCAGGCCATTCCCTTGGGTCCTGTTGCTGGTCACCATAGAGAAGAGATCAGTGCCTGCCCCTCCTCTTCCCCTTACAAGGAAGTTGTAACTGCAATGATGTCTCCCTTCAGTGTCCTCTTCTCCAGGCTGAAAAGACCAGATGACCTCAGACACTCCTCATACGGCGTCTCCTCAAGGCCTGTCACCATCTTCATTGCCCTCCTTTGGACACCCTCTAACACCTTAATATCCATCTTATATTGTGGTGCCCAAACTGCACACAATATTCAAGGTGAGACCACACCAGTGCAGAGCAGAGCAGGACAATGACCTTCCTCGACTGGCTGGTGATGCTTTGCCTGATGCCCCCCCCCGGACACGGTTGGCCCTCCTGGCTGCCAGGGCACTGCTGACTCAGATTCAACTTGTCATCGATCAGGACCCCAGGTCCCTTTTCACAGCACTGCTTTCCAGCATCTTATTCCCCAGTCTGTATGTACATTCAGGGTTGCCCCATCCCAGGTGCAGAATCCATCACTTTCCCATGTGGAACTTCATACAGTTGGTGATTGCCCAGCCCTTTAATTCCTTGAGGTCTCTCTGCAGGGCCTCCCTGCCTTTGAGGGAGTCAACAGCTCCTCACGGTTTTGTGTTATTGGCAAACTTGATTCGTATTCCTTCCAGTCCTGCATCCCAGTCATTTATGAAGATGTTGAAGAGTACAGGGCCCAAGATGGAGCCCTGTGGAACCCCACTAGTGACAGGTCACCAGTCTGGTGTCACCCCATTCAGTATTACCCTCTGTGCTCGACCCATGAGCCAATTGCTCACCCATCACATGATGTGTTTATCCATCTGAGTGCTCGACATTTTGTCCAGAAGGATCCTGTGAGAGACCGTATTGGAAGCTTTACTGAAATCCAAAAAGATTACATCACTGGTTTCCCTTGATCAATTAGGTGGGTTACCTTGTCATAAAAGGGAATCAGGTTTGATAAGCAGGACTTTCCTCTCATGAAGCTGTGCTGGCTGTGACCAATGACTGCGTTGTCTTTCAGGTGTTTTTCAAAGTGACTTAAGTTTTTGGCAAAGCATTCACTTGGTGTCTCCTGGTCCGTGAAGGCTGGTGCCATAACCATTTCACCATCTATCCTTTCTTAAACAAGGGAGTGTATTAAGTGCACCGTGCTGCTGTGCATACAATGGTGGTTCCTGAAGGAGGCTAAACTCCCCTTGCATTGTGTGCTGTGGTTATAATCAGTATGTATATCGACCACCTCTTCGACTTGAAAACAGTGTGAGAGCAAGAGCTGATATAAATCCAGGTCTTGCCCATGTATTTTTTTTTGAGGTGCAAGAGGCATGAGCTCCTAGACTAGGGATCTCTAAAGCAATCCCAGACAGAACTCGACACAGACTATAAAAACTCTGAGACTGTCACAACAGACTGGGCTCCTTACTTTTCTCTAATTTTTTCTCAGCTCCATTATTTCTCCCTACCTTTTTCTTTCCTACAATATCCTTAGAATTAGAATGCTCAAAAGTAACAAGGATAAGTTTGCAGAAGCAGGATCAAAGAACAGAGCTGAAGTCCATTGAAATCGATGTGAATTTTTTAAAAAGGTTAGAATACCACAGGCTTTTTTCATTCTATCTTTCTACGTTGTTTGTGTTACAGTAATCTTCAGAGGAGCCTACTGAAACTGAAACCCCACTCTGTAGGCCATTGCCTACAAACTACTGGCTAGATCCCCAGCTTCCTTGGATTCGCTGGAGTCATGCCAAGCCTGAGTAGCGAGGCTCTGAATCCATCTCTGCTGCAAACATCTCACTGGATAGGAAACACCTGGGCTCAGAAAGCTCAGATTTGGAGCCTTAAGTTTCTAGCATAGCAGAAACACTCATTACTGGTAACATTAACGCTGCAGTGGGGAAGTCGAGTGATTTGCCCTAAGTCATGCAGTAGGCTGTGGCAGGATTGGGTCTCCTGGGACTCAGACTCAGACTCTCAGTCCTTTTCTGTATGTCTGAGGATATGCCATCTGAGCATTGTGCCACTCAGTGAACCAGTTCCAACAGCAGTTTCAATGGTTTTGAGGGTGAATGGGAGAAGTCCACGGGCACATTAACTAGAAAGAGCAAGTGTGGAGCATTTGTTGGAGTCTGAATGCGCACTTGAAATGTTCTGGCTTCTGAAGGGTAACAGGCTGGAAAGCAGTGAGCTGTAATGTTAACTCAGTTCATGTTATTTGATCTAGTTGTAATGAAATGCTCCTTTTATTGATTAATACAAACATCTAATTTTTGTCTCTTGTGTGAATAAAATGCACTTTCAGTAACTTGTCTTTGAACACTGCAAACTGTTGAATATATATTTAAATTAATGTTTTTATATTAATCTGCAAATCATATTCAGTTTGAGAACCTGGACTCTTGAGACTGTTGATTCTCTTTATTCATTGTTTATTTCATTTCAAAGCACTGAACGATGTTTCAGGGGCTGCATCTTGTACAGTTTGGAGTCTACTTTCCAAAGATCTTTCCAAAGATTATTGGTTAGGATGTCCATGCCATTTAGCTTACAACTCCTTATTAATGAAACTTTTAGAGCACTGAACATGGTAGAATCTATCATGGGATAAAAGATTGAAAAATCTCTATGGAATTGAGTTTGAAATTATATAATGTGTGTACTGTACCGCACATATATACCACAGTCAGTATCTTTAATCACATTTGGTGTTTCTGTCTGTCTGGATATACTTAACAATTTTTTCTTCTGTAGCTTCAATTAGTGCTTAATGAACTTAGAGAGAGTTAATTATTAAAAAGTGACTTCAGGGGTCAAGCCTGTTTTACTTAGATCCATAAAGACATAGCATGAATGTGGTTTTGCCACTATGAAAAATGTAGCGTCAAGACCATTATTTTTTTTTAATCAAGGAATAAAAAGCTGACCAGTCTAAGTATTCCTTCCACAGCACATTCTCCAGTACACATTTATAAAGAAGCAATCTGCCCTGCATTCAGGTGTACCACTCTTACAAATCTAACAGCAAGTATCCATTTAAGTCTGACAGCATCATTCAGTTCTTTTTATGTTCCTCCTCCTTGCTGATTTAAAAATGTTATGAAATTGAAGCAGACTGCCGTAAGTACAGTGACAATATGTTATTTTCCCATTAAATACTATGGGATGTGGTGTTATGTGCCTTGCTTCAATGCTTGTGATAATTAAAGACTGGGGAGGGGTGCTGAATGCAATTCTTTTAAATGACACCAGAATCACAATGTTAATGCAGAGTCAACATGCCTACAACATTTTGGATTTAAATCTGTATTTTTTTACAGGAAACATTTGTGTTTTGATTAATGTCTTGTGCTGTCTTTTTAGCATTTGAACTGAGTCTCAAGCTGGTGTAGGATATATCTATATTGCTCTTCCATCAGATCTTGCTAATATCTGAGCTGTCAGGCCTTGTGCTGGCCTCTCCTGACCAGATGGGGAGCAGTGGGTTCTCCCTTATCCTGCCTGTAATAAGGACAGAGAGGCAGCAGAAAGCTCCTGTACACCTCAGACCCTCCTGTGCCCTACAAGTGCCAGTACAGGCAGGGTTAAGGGCAGCTTTGTCAGGCTGACCCATGCTAATTTGTGCCTTTGAGTCACCCTTCTGGCTGGCTGTTCCAGGGCATGGATAGATTTGACTTATACGTGGCTTTTCTGTGCAGCACTATGCCCGAGTCATAAACTAGCTTTCTCTAACTAATATTATTAGGCTGATTAATGTTGCACAGCTGGTAATAATGCTGAAGATATTCAGAATTACCCTACAGATCACTAATACTCTGTTCTAAATAATATCGGGAGAGCATTGCATGTTGATATTTGACAAGAGAGTCCAGTGACAATTAACTCTTTGTGCCTTACATTCAGAGAGGTCAAGCTCTCATTAACCTTCTGCTGTCTTCAAGGATCATTGTTGGTCACTCCTTGGAAGATTCAGAACTGTCACTGCAGTGGTTGATGAAAGTCAAAGTCAATCTCTTTTGCACATAGGCATTTAGTGGTGCTCAGAACCAAGGTTCAATAATCTAACCTTTAGGTTTTCACTCTATCCTTATGCTACAGTCATGTAGGATACCTTTCACCTGAAGTGCCAAGGCAATTTAGACAAAAATCACAGATAAAAACACATATGGTATTTGTTATTGTGTTATTCATCTGAGCTTGCACAGCTGATCTGAGGAGGGATAGTGCATGTTTTGTAATGATGGAGCCTCGGTAATTTGAGATGAATTATTAAGTGCTGACAATAAAGGAGCATCCAAATGCAAAAAAACAAGCAATGACAAGGAAAGATGGGAGAGCGGGGTAAGAAAAATGGCAAGGTTTCCTGAGGATCAGACAAAGATATTTCTCTGGGATTATTTTGATTGGTGTCAACTCTTCCTTTTATTTTGGAGCAATTTCTTTCAAAGCAATAAATATTTGAAAACTTCATATTTATTAAGTGTTAATTTTACCCCTAGGCCTTTTGAGCTAAAAGTTCAAAACACAACACTGGAAATACACACAGGCTCCATCTGTTCATCTCCTGCTGCATGCTTTGAAAAGTGTCACCCAAAGCCTTCATTATTTTTAGTGGTGCTATTTTTTTCAGGTTTTGCATCCTTGTTTTAACCTTCTGGATCTGTACCTACCTCTGTCTGTAAGTGATGTCTTCAGCAGCTGGTACAACGATGCCCAATCATTCACTGCAGCTCAGAGAGGTCAGGCCAACATCAGAGGATGGCCAATTTCCATTTCTAATTATGGCCTGTGGGCAGGGATCTGCATTCAGGACTTTAACCCACTTCAATTCAAAGAGCATTTCCTACCAGTGTCACCAGAAAATTACTTACCAAGATGAAACATAGCAAACGCCTTCTTACCGGAACCAAATAAAGAGATATCACAATTATTTAGGCACCTTGTTTAGGATTTAGCATGTGCTCACAATTTAGATTTGTGGAGCACTATTTATTGTCTGTGTTGCTCTCCTGTCCACCTCTCAACACTTTTCCTCGGTGTTTCACTTTCTCCAACATCTCATAGGCTGAGATGATCAAAATTTGAATAATTAATGTTGACACTCCTGAGTGACATCATCAGGTGTTAAGTTTAATCCCTTGGGAGGAACAGGGCCCTGGGAACTCACATCTTTCGGGGCATTATCTTTAGTTTTCTGCATGTTCAGCAGTTTTAAAGAAGACATCATTGAGGTTTAACTTCACTGCTATCCCTGAACTTCCTAAACATTATCAAAATGACTCTAGGAACCCTAGTCCACTGAGAGACCTGACCTATTAGCACTGTGCTCCATGATGTGTAAAAAAAATGTTTGTCTTAGAACAAAGAGACATATTAGTACTCAGTGCAAAGTCAGGGTATGAATTAAACTACATATAAAGGTAAAACCTCTTGGAGAATACAATAATCTTTTATAGGTGGACATAAAGGGAAGCTGCTCTTGATGGAAGATTTGAACTGACAAAGTGTTCTCCAAGGAGGTGAAATTATTGTCATTAGCTGGCAAATTAAAAAGTCTGAAAGAGACTGTTCTGCTCTGGGTTTTTCTGATGAAGAAGTAGCCATTCCCGATGACAACATAGTCTGTCCCAGTATCTGACTGCTCTCTGTCCTAGGTGCTCCTCTCCCCCAGAGCTACAAGAGCCTTAAACAGTTACTTACATTTGTAACCCTTTAAGAATGGGTTGCCTCTCACAAAGATCTTTCTCCCCCCCAAAGGGAATGGACATCTTATTACCGTTGTTACTGTCTAGTTATAATGTATTTGCACTCAGGAATCTAAGTTTGTTTAACAGCTTTTTAAATTCCAGACATAGGGGTTCGAGTGGAAAGAGTTGGGAAAAGAACAAGAACTCTTTTAATCAGGTGTGTATATTCCACTTTATACCCTGAGCTGGTCATAAACCTGGGAACAGGACTCAGCTGTTCAGATTCTAACTTCAATTATTCAACTGTACAGAATGTTCTTTTTGCCATTAGAAATATTAATAACAATGATTTATCATAATTTCACTTTCAAAGGGAACAGTGAAAAAAGACAGGTGAAAACGTTAATGCAAGGGAAAATCGATAGATCCAGATTTGACTTAAAGATTAGTACATGTGAACCA
Source organism: Corapipo altera (assembly GCF_003945725.1). NCBI lineage: Eukaryota > Metazoa > Chordata > Aves > Passeriformes > Pipridae > Corapipo > Corapipo altera. The sequence goes on from NW_020884872.1 coordinate 33,904,242, forward strand.
ACTTTTCTTTCATGAGAGAATGTGTCATTTTAACAGCATAATTCTAGTGGCATATACTTTTTCTTTGTGTTGGCCTTTCCTTTTGTCTCTTCTGTTGTTAGACACGAGAAGCCTGTTCTCAGTACACAGCCCTCAGTGTTAGGCATCGTATATCCAAGAGCCTGACTTCTTTCCCCACTTCCAATTTATACCTCTGTGCGATATGGTAACATATTGAGGTATCCGTCAAGCTATTAAGCTGGCTGTAACTATTTTTAATAAAATACCACAAAATGATAGAAAAAAATATTTGAAAAATGAGGATTTGACCTCTTTACATGTGTTATAGATTCTGAACATGATGCGCAAATGGTAAATTCTGAAAAGTTATCTTCCTTATAATGTCATTTCTGCAGAACTCTCTTGCCTCAGGGTTGTGAATTATTGTGCTGTGAACATTATAGGAGAGATTATTTACAATAAATCGTGTAAAACCCTAAATGTTTTGCAATCAGAATATGTCAAATGCTGAGGAATGAGGAATACACTTTGGTTTATAACTTCCTTCAAATATGAGCCAAAAAACTGTGCAGTACTGTACCTAATGGAAAAATATCCAGACCAATCTCTATAAATACTTATCACAGTCCCATAAACTAATCTATTAGAAGCACTTGGCATTTTCATTTATACCTGTAAAACTGTTAAAAAAAGGTTACATAGGCTGAGCTCTCTAATGCTTTCTCCACATTTCTTATGCACAAAATAACTATAGAAAATTGTTCATACAATCTTTTGGTGACCGTCTGTTGTCTAAAATATGGTTTATCTGAATAATATGAGTTATGCTTCCTCCAGTTCCCAATCTATGGTGCTAGAGTAATTATTTTTTATTTCTGTAGTGAAATTGGCATGCTGTAAAAATCTACTGGAATATTGTCAGGTAATAATGTAATAGGAGCTTTAATAGTAGCTGTGAAATAATATAGGATCTTACATTTGTAAAATGTTAAAGGTTTTTACCACAAACTCAGGAAATTATTTCTGCCACATTACCCATCTGCAATATTTGATATATATTTAAGATTGCTTTTTATGCTGTGTATCAACATTTGAATTTAAAAAAAGAAACAGAAAACACTCTGCTGGAAAGGAAGTGGGCAGGTAGGTCAGCTCACAGATTCTCTTGGACTGCCCCAGTTTGAGTATTTTGAGGCTAAAGAAAACTTACACAAAACTTCTAGGAGAGTTGTTGAGAGAGTCTCAGTATGCTCAGGACTGGTAACAAGACTCACAAGTCTACTGAAAACAGAAATGGCAAGACAGGGTTTTAGCATTAATGATAGGAAGTATATGCCAACATTTTTGAACTGTGCAATTATAAATGCAAAAAAAATATAAGATGTGTAACAGATCATGGGATAGATTATTTTGCCCTTGAAACCATTTGAAGAAATGTTGTACCTGAATCCAGAAGTAAGAAATACAAATGAGATACAGAACATAATGCTAAACCCATATGACAAAGTTTCTTGCATGCTAGTACCACACCCCTCGTTAGCACAAACTTGTGTCTCTCCTGCTTTACAAATAATTTACAACCCATTTTGCTGCACGTGAAGAGTGTGGAGATGCTTAAAGCATAAAGTAAGGGCCATGAGAGGGACAGTTCCTTCACCTGACTACCATAGACCCAAATACTCAAAACAGCTCTCTGCTGCTCATTTCAAAGAAGTTTTTTTGGAAGGGAAGAAAGAATGCCAGGTACCCCAAGAAATTTATTTTTATCCATCACCTGTGTCTATCTGTCATGTAGATACAGCATTTCAGTGGAAAGTCTTGCAAACTAGTATTGATTATAATGCCACATGGCTGCAGCACCCCTTGTTTCCAGAGAGTTGAGCCTGGTGATTGCAGCCCGGCTCACTGCAGTTGCTATCAGAGAAGCCTGGTCAGTTGCATGCTTGATGCGTGTCACCTTCTGCTCTTATTTCATACCAAAGACAGCTCTATGTACAGTGGACATGGCTGCATCTACTGTACTGTCTCAGTGTCTTTTTGTTTGCAAAAAACAGCAATGTTTTTAAGGTCAGGCTTTTAGGATGGTCTCTTTTTACAGCTTGATTATAGTTCTGTGTTTTTCAGTGAAAGTTAGGAGCTCAAACTTTCAGCGAGTGTGCTTACATACTACCAATCAAGTTAAGAAATTGTCTTGGAAGCCCACCATATGTGTTGTTTTCCTGCAGTATACAGCAGAGTGTATGCTTTAAGAGAAATGATGCAGAAACAAATATACAAATGTTATTTTAATTCTACATGCCCAATTTGACATTTAATGGTTAAGACTAGCTGCTAAATCTCTCACTTCCCTAAAATATCAGGTAAAATACCAATATGTAAAAGTAAGACTTATGATATCCGTGTAGGCTAACAAGTACTAAAGTTTCATTTTTTTAGTTTTACAGGAAATTTGATGAAAAATGTAACTTGTAAAATTTACAGTAGTATATTTCAATTTGACCTGAATAGAACAGAAATGTATTTCTGGTCAGCTTGTAGAATACATTGTTGGCTAATAGAATTTTACTATCCAACTTACTTTTACATTATTTGAGAACTCCTCTACCAATGTTTTTGACAAAGCTGTTGAAATGCATTGGCTAAAGAGCAGGGTTTTTTTATCTTACACAAAAATTGGTGTTCAGTGACAAACAAACAAGCAGTTATGTGCAATTCTCTGGTATTTCAAGCAGAAATTTGTCTAGAAAGAAAGTCTAAGTTATCACACAGAAAAATGATCCTCAGTGCATAGGAAACCAGCAAAAGAATGGCAAGTTACAGGTTGCCAGGAACAACGCTGTATTACATAAAATGCATAGAACATTACATTACAGGTAAGCTAGATTAGCAGAACACATATTCTGTATTTTGTAGTTATTCTCCAGATAAGACATTTCTCTCCTTCTGTTGATGATTGCCCTTTGAGTTTGGAAAATGTTGATTTTGGCTGGTGTATGGCCTGAGGAAAGCAGCAACTAACTTTCCCTGTCAAAGACATAAAAAGAGTGAGGTATTTACTCTGGTATTTCTTCTGACTTGGAGGGAATGGTATGCCAGTGCTATTGCTGAAGGTACAGGGATACCTGGATGCCATTCACCGGCACCTATGTGAAACTGGCAGTGATTTTCTGTGCTTTCTCAAGGACAGTTTCTTGCTTTGGTTCTTGATTTGTTATCCACCTCTACTTGTAAACTACTTTTCTCTGGTAACTACTAGGACTGTCCTTACCACAAGCACCCTCTGTGATGAGTGAAAGGCCTTCAAAGGGAATCCAAGTCCTTTCCCCTGCTAGGACTACTCTCTAATATGTTTTCAGCCCTTAAATCTTTTTTTGCACAGTTGAGAAAAGACAGAGCTGTGGTGTCAGAGTCATGTACACTGTTCCCCTCCTCTATATTGTATGTTCTCTTATTAAAAGGAAACAAAATGGTTTGGAAATTTATTCCAGACACAAGGTCTTTTTCCTTAATGTATATTTCTGATGCAGCCACATGCTGGGTTCTTTACATTAAACACATTTGGCGATTCAAGTTTACTTTTGGAAACAGCCTGCTTTGTTTTCTGGTCTTAGTTGTTTGGTGGTTTTTTTCCTTTCTTTTTTAAAACTATGAGTTTACTTTTTGTATTTCTTGTCCTTTTAAGGAATGCAGGCATCTTCTTCCATCTCCTCTTGTTTATTTAGTGCTTCAAGGAAACACACTGATCTTCGTAGCCAACAGCCCATTGTCAGCCTCCTTGGGTTGCCTCTGGCATTGTGACTTTTAAAATTATGACTTCCATCCATTAAGAGTTAATCTAATTTTGGTTTGGTTTAATCTCACTCAGCTTTAACTGTCTGAAGTTAAACCATCTATGCCAAGCTAGTTATATGGGCTTTTTCTAAACTTAATAGGGAAAAAGGGATCTCCAGAGGTTGCTCACCTTGCCACTGTCACCCTGTGTGATTCTCTCCGCTGGCAGAGTGCCTGGATGATGAGCTTTGTCTCTGAGTGGACCCTCCCTGCTCATGTGTGTTTTGTATTTCCAGGCTGACCTTCACAAGGAAAGGATGTTTTGTCATAATGTCCCCAACACACATAGTGCATTGTGTGGATGGTACTTCAGCCTAAGTTTTGTTTGTTTCAGTTTAGTTTAAATCCCTCCTCTTCCTGCCATTCACTAAACCTGGAATTTCAACATTTTTTGGGGGTATAAAGTTGTTCACATGCACCTTTGCAGCTGGTTAATTAAAAGAATGATAAAAACTGGATTGTGTTGAGCTGATGCAACTCTAAATACAAACAGCTCTAACTGCTCCTCTGATTCTCCTGCATCTAATTTTCCTGTAAAAGGCTGCTCAAGGCCATAGATTTTGTATTGGCCAAAGGCTAAACACTTCTAATGCTGTTTTTCATTCTCAAGACCACAAGTACAGTATATTTCTTTTGCAGTTTCAGTCTTCCTGATTCACTTTATATTATTACAGATTCCCTCTCGGGATCAGCAAAATAATATGTGAAGAATATTAGTGATACAGAACCTTGCTTCAGGGTTATCTTTAGATATCAGAGTTGAACTCGACAAGTGAGGTACTAAATCTGCTTTGAGATTATCAATATGTGAATGAGTGAAAATGTAGGCTTTAAAAATAGCTTGTACTCCTTTTGTTCTAGGATAGGAGAAACTGAACCAAGTGTTGCAGTTGTTGCCACACATCTGGCTCCACTGAGCTCATAGTGATGTAAGTGCTAACAGAGTAAGGCTACATATGTCTTATTTAAAACCCTCAAATATCATAAGGTGTGCAGATAGTAGGGTAAGGCACAACAGGAGATGCAAATGACTGCCCATTTTGCATATGATCATCCTGAGTGATGATGATAATAGTCATGCTATTAGATTCTTTGACTGGAGTAGGTATAATGATTCCACAACAGCTTAAAGAAATGACAATATAGCAACATTGTATATGCAAGACTTACAGAAGTAAAACCTCTCATATTCATTATGTATTCTATAATATCTTTTTCATGGCTGGTGTTTCATCAATGGGTTAATAAAATTTCAGTTTTATTATTATGTCTCCCTACTGAGCTCCACAAGGAACCCAGTTGTTTTCAAGGAGTAAAGACAACCTTCATTAGCACTTTTGCAAGGATTTAGGTATTGTCCTCCTCTTAAGGCTGACTGAGTCTAAAAGTTTTACAAGAGCTGGCTGAGATTTATACCAATAAAATCTATGTTTTTTCTCTTTTTTTTTTCTTTTTCTTTTAAATAGTAAAAATCTATACAGAAAACAACATTTAACCTTTAAAAGTGTAAAGCTTATGTTATAGGGCCATTTGTAATTTCTTTTTAAAAGTTGAAGTATTGCATGTTTTTCAAGGAAACTTTATACTCTATTTCAGGAGGATCTGCATATATGGAAATGCCTAATAATACCTTTTGTCTTCTAAGCTCTCCTACAACAGAAGTATTTTAAAAATTTCATTCCATTTCCAAAATAAAATGCAAACAACCCTTTGGCGTAGTTTGTACACAAAGGAATATGATGGGTTTTTTTGACATTTGTTCCTTCAATTAGCTATTCTTGCCCAATAAATTTTAGTGTTTTGCTACTAATAACTAATGAAGAACAGGTAACAAAAGCCACAACAACATCTTATACTCATTAAGAATTGGATTGATCTAGCTTGCACATCACATGAAGCATGCTGTCACAGATAGAAAACAAGAAGTGTCTTGGGCAGCATACACTATTAATTAGAGCTGAAGCTGGACTTCTGTTGTGGCAATCATGACTTTCATGTTCTATTACTTTCATGTTCTAAAAATATTATGCCTGACTTAATGTTTTATGATTTATGTATGTGGACATTAGACACATTTCACAAGGGCTGCAAGCTTAAGTTCTCCTTACTAAAGGAAGGGAGGTGTTCAGCAAGGGCATGGTAGCAACATAAAGCCCTTCCACTTGAAAGTGAGTGTCCATGGAGGGCAGCAGTCAGTTATGGGAACTTGAATTCAGTAGGATGAAGCTGGCATCTTCCATGCCCTAAATATCCAAAAATTTCTGCATATTTTGTAGCCTCTTTGTTTTGTGTTTCTCAGGAATGATTGCGCCTCTGGTGTAGGAGGAGCAACATCCCATGCCCATCCTCATATCTGTACTTTGACTGGTATGGCAATCTATCCCTTTTAAGATTTTCTGCCAACTCCTGGTGTTCACAGTGCAGATTCTCTTCAGCCATTTCATGTTTGTACTTTTTGAGAATGGTTGGAGTACAGTAATAAGATTGATCTGGCTTGGGGAACTAATTAACTCTGTCTTGTAGATGTAATGAATTTAAGTATGATCAAGCTGATCTTGTTCTTTTGGGGTAGTGATAATGGGGTAGGCAACAAAGCCGTCATTACAATGCTTTCCAATGTTTGGATACTCCTGTTTAAAAGTGATTAAGAAAAGGTAAATATGAGACTGCTATTTTCTCTTTTACCATGAATGGCTGCAGAAACTTGGCAATACACAGTTGGAGAAAAGGGTTAGAAGGTGCTCTTTTGACAGGACCTCCAACAGAGATCAGTGGGTTAATAGGGTGCAATCAAAGGTCTTCTTTGAGTCATGTTTGAACAGCTAAAACACTCATGTGGGTTCTTCAAGCCAAATACTTGTATTTGTGCTGAAGCAGAAGGGAAATGCAAACATAGACAAATACTGCATTTTACAGGGAGGTCAGTTGCCAGGAGCTGAAGGGCATTAACTTCCTAAATTGCTGGAGCATGATCCTGGTGATATCAGTTCTGTCTTGATGGCAAAACTACTTGAGGTAGCTTCAGGTAAAGGTAATCACAAGCAAAACTCCCTGGGCAGATTGCTTGAATCCTTTTATTATCACAGAACAGGCACCGTAAAATTAATTTGTCATTTTGTTACAAAATCACACCAATGATGTAAGAAAGTTGGATATTTTTATTCTTGTAATTGAAACTATTATTTTATGGAATGGGGTTGATTGGATATTTCGTCATGCAGCTCATTTTTGTTTCAGTCGGGGACAGATTCTTTTGTCCCAATGCAATGAAGTCATCTATAATCACCTGCTTTGCAAGTCAGAGAAATTTGGTTCAAATCAGAGAAACATGGTTCAATGACATCATCTTCATGTCATCAATGGGAGCAGAGGACGCTAATGCTAGTGTCAGGCTTGAAATTTTTTGTATTAGTAAAATCAAGCAATTGGGAGATCGGACAAATTAATTATACCTTCTAAGACCTTTCTTCCTCAAATGAAACTGTAAGTGTTGTGAATGGACTTAAGCCACCTCCAGGCTTTAATGGAAATGCTTAATATATATAAACATGAAAAAAGACATTAACGAGCTTATAATGCTTTGTGAGATCTATCTTTCGGCCAACCTGTAAAAACCTCTAAAGTAGTTTTGTTTTCTTGGTTGCTTTGAGGTCTCTATTTTCATTCCTGAAATCCTTGCTCTGCCAGTTTCTGAAATGACCAAAATTTTCCAGGGCTGTAATCTACTTTGACTAAAGAAAGCCTGAAGATGTCTAATGTTCCAGGGAACATGTGTTTTGAATTGAAGAACAATGATACAGTTTTGTTTGCACTCATTAATAATGAATCTATTTCTGACCACAAGTAAAGAATGTCTAAATTAGTCCCCTGATTCAGTAATTGATCTGAAGCGTATGTTGTGTCAGAGCTATCAATATAGTGATGACTGCATGCATCTCAGACAGCTACAGTAGTGTTTATGAAGGACATTATAAAAAATATAAAGGGGGTTAGAAATGAGCTTTGTGGATTATCTTCAGTTAATGGCATGGCAAATGTCATTTTATGGACCTAATTTACTGTACATTAATAATGCTACAGTTGAGGTAAATCATTTTAATGGTAAGATTTATGTGTATAACACTGGCACTAATTTACCAATGGAATTTACAAAATCCATTTTGCTCTTCTAAAGAGGCACTAAATGGATGTTATGACTTGGTTTAAACTGCCACTATCATGGGAGCAGGGCAACCCTGCTCTTTCTCCCTTGTGTTTGTGTGTAGTGTAAGCCAGAAGATGAATTCAGCAATAGCACTTCAGTGAGTCAGAGAATAGTGCTGAGTGACCAACTCACTTCTTTTGGCGTGTCTTAAACCAAGAGCAACTGATTAAAGTTATGCCAAAGCTATACTGGGAAGAGATGCTTGGGGACTGTGCCTCCTACACAATGTTCTACCTGTATTAAACACCTTTACCTTCAGATACTAAGCTACTGTGAGTTGCAGAATGCTACCGGGAGAGCAAGATGCAGGGGGTGAAGAAACTCCAATGCCCCTGTCCCTTTTGCTTATGAAATTATTCTCTGTTATTAAATGTAGAGTAAGCTACAGTATCTATGGTGTGAAGATGTCTAGGATGACTGGAGGTCCTTTCTCTTCCCCAAGGAGATAATCAGGAGCTCTCATGGCAGATAAGATCCATGGAGTCAGCATAATTTTAGTTTAGAGGGGAAGTTCCCCAGCAGCATGTCCGCAAGAGAAGGAGCAGTAGCACTGCAGAACCTTCTGTCTCCATCAAGAGGACAGAGGCAGTTCCTGCTTTTTCAAGAACAAATGCAGAAATCAGATCTTATTTAGCCTTGGTTTTCAAATTTACAGTCACTAAAAAACGTGTTTGATCTCAAGGCAAAATGAGAATCATATTGACTAACCTATAAACTAATCAAGCTGGGAAAAGAAAGAAAGGAAAAAAGAAATGAAGAAATACAATGTTGTTTTTGGTTTTTAATACATAGAAACTACTTAGACACTGCCATAATAAGGAACCACATAAATAGAATACAGATAGATAGATAGATAGGTAGATGGATAGATAGATAGATAGATAGATAACCAGCCAGCCAATGGAAGGAAAATGAGTAAACACTGCAGTGTTTGCTAATCAGGTCTAGTATGAACATAGAAGCTGATCAAGTAGTGCATAATTATCAGCTTAAAAATTATTGCATATAGCATTTGATTATTCATGGAAAGTTATGGGCTCAGCTGAGTGTGAGATTTTATTCATGTCTGCTGGAACTGGTTGTTTATGATGTGACATTCTTTAATGGTAAAATGAAAAACAGCACAGTTCTGTGCCAGGACACGAGAGGGTCATAGGGGGAATGAATATTTATGAAGCAAAATAAATATGAAGATGGAACTTCCCTCTCCTTTTCCCATCCCCCACTTCTAGTTTTTTTACTATACAAAGTCCATGTCATGTAATATACATTGGCTTATATACACCCTGGGGTAGCTCATGTCTTTGCATTTAGCTCTGATTATGGTATGATGTTGCAGGTACCATCTTTGAGAAGTGGGTGCTGTTGAAGGCGTAATTTGTCCTTTACTGCTTTTAGAAGATTCATGTACTCCTGAAATGCTGCAATAAGCCAGTTTTGCAGAGCTATAGTTCTATTTTATCCATCTATTTTAAGGAAGTGTAGATACCTCTTCTCATTCAAACCTCTTGCCATAGCATTTCCCTGTATTCCATACTGTGATCTGTAATGTACTTTCAGGAAGACAGGCTTTTCTACTCATTTTACAAGTGAGGACCGAAGAAGGAAACAACTAAGGGTTTCAAAACCAGACCGTAGGGTAAGAAATCAAAGAGAGATGCCTTACATCTTTAGCCTGTGCATAAAGTACCAAAGTGGATTTTGTCGTTCTATCATTCTTTGATGTCCATTCTTTGGTGCTCCTCATCCACCTGCCAGCATAGGTGGTATTTAGCATCTTCCCTCAGTTTGTCAGCCTGTAATTTGGGTAGGTTTTATGCCATCTGTAATTTTAGATGCATAACTGAAGTGCTTAAGACAGCTTAGTGCACTGAGATCTCCTCCACAGAAAATGGAGAGAAAACCATATTGCTGGAAAATGTTTCAGCCCTCCTAAGTTTTAATTTAACTGTGAAGATGACAATCTCCTTTTCAAAAGCGGGAGGTCTACAGTGAAGAGCTCTCAGGATAGGGAGACTTCCATTAGGTGACTGAAGTTGGATGGTATGCATGCAAGTGGAGTTTCTTAACAGTGAGACAAAACCTTGATGTCCTGCAGAGCCTGAACAGATCGTGATGCATTATAGCAGTAATTATCAAAGAGAACTGCTCTAAGGAGAGCAGTGGGTAAAGTAAAAGCAGGGAAACTGCTAGCACTTATCTTTACTTATTCATTTGAGTAGGTATTGTACAATTTTGTCAGAAACATCTCTTTCCAATAAGAAGTCTGTTTTTCAGTCCTGGGCAGATAGTTGCCAACTTATCAAATAATGAGGTGATTTTTGTAGTGTGCACAAATGAAGATGCGAAAAGCACATTCCTTGTAAATACATTCTCAGAGGAAAAAGAAACCAGAGTTCTGGATGAGACATGACACATGAAAGCACTCAGTCGGACTCATATTACCACTAACTCATCATCACCTTTCCCAATAAAACCAAGCTGCTTAAAAAATTGTGTTGAATATTTTTTTTCCCAGGGAGGAACAATATTTCAGGTGACAGAGACAGAACACAGTAGACAGAAAAGAATTCAATATAGATAAAATACTGTGGTTTTGCTCTAGTTTTTTTCTTCACTGCAATTTGTTTTCTTCTGAATTCTTTATGGGCTGTGTTCTATAGGGGAAAAATGGCCCAAACAAAATAAGCTTTAAAAAGAAAAGTGAGTTTCAAAGACAACCTGAAATGAAGAATGAACATTCAAACAACTGGGAGGAAGCACATCCCTCCTTTGAATTCTGGGAGTTAGTATAAACTGGCAGTACTTTCTTTCAGACCGTTCCTCACAATCATGCACAGAACTGATGAAAACTCAGAGAGGACATCAATGATGTGACCTGGAAAAAGATTGAACCCATAATCAAGCAATCAAGAGCTAATGCTTTCTGAACACGGGACTTTCGCAGAGATCAAAAGCATTGCTTCAACAGTTTGTTTATTTACTAGCAAAGGTACTTGTATTTATTGTGCTGCTGAGAACAAAGAACCAGTGCTGGTACGTGGTTGTTTTCTTTCTACAACTCTGCTGTCATCATCAATAGCTGAGAAAAGTTCCTCAACAGAAATGAAAAAATGGGCTTGCTCGCTTGCCCACAGCTGGAGGAGTTGAGGAAAGAGTATTATGGTGTAACCTTTTCTTCTTGTCTCTGGCTGTCTCCCATGAAAGGAAGAGAGGAGCCCATCTGAACTGCTCTCTTCCTTCACTGACCTAAATTCCTCAGAAAGAGCACCAGAAATCCTCCTCTGAGATGTTGCAGTACAGGATCTCAGTTTGTGTGATCTTGGTGGGGAAAATTATAGCTGAGAACTTTCAAAAGGTGAGGTAGTTTTGTTACATCACACAGATGATTTTATTCTCAGGAGAAGGGATTCTAATGGAAATTTCCCCCCCCCATTTTATATATTCTGCATTATTGTGTTTCTTGGGATTAAGCAGGGATAACACATATTTGGCTCTGTTTCCTTGTGCAATTCACAGAAAATCAATCATTTTCTGATACAAAACTGAGAGGACACAACTGTCCATTTAATTCTGTGTTTCGATGCTTATGAACAGTGGATGTGGGGCACAGGGACACACAGGCTTAAATCTCTAATTCAAGAGGCCACTAAAAAGGACATTTTCTTTTAGCGTGTGACAAATCCGTTGGAATTAAGAACTTATAGTGGGTTTCTGTGGGTAGGTGTTGGTAGTGGGCGGGGGGCTACAGGGGTGGCTTCTGCTAGAAGCTCCTAGAAACTTCCCCTGTCTGGTGGAGCCAATGCCAGTTGGCTCCAGGATGGACTTCCTGCTGCTGGTGAAGGCCGAGCCAGTCAAGAGTGGTAGTAATGCCTCTCTGATAACGTACTTAAGAACAGAAGGTTGTTGCACAGTGAAGAATTCCAGTCAGAGAAGAGTGGAGTGAGAACATGGAAACAACAATGTAGACACCAAGATCAGTGCAGGAGGGGCAGGAGGTGCTCCAGGCGCTGGAGCTGAGGCCCCTGCAGCCCGTGGTGCAGACCATGGTGGAGCAGCTGTGCCCCTGCAGCCCATGGAGGATCATCAGGGTGCAGAGACCCATGTTGGAGCAGGTGAATGCATGAAGGAGGCTGTGACCCCATGGGAGGCCCAAGATGGAGCAGGGTCCTGCCGGGGACATGCAGCCCATGGAGAAAGGAGCCCATGTTGGAGCAGGCTTTTCCTGGGTAGGACTTGAAACCCCTGCAGGGGACCCACACTGGTACAGCTCATTCGTGAAGGACTGCACCCCGTGGAGAAGTGACCCACGGGACAGCAGTTTCATGAAGAAATGTTGCCTGTGGGATGGACTCACACTGAAGAGGTCCATCAAGGACTGTTTCCTACAGAGGGACCCCACAGGAGCAGGGGAAGGACTCCTCTTTCCGAGCAGCAGCAGAAACAACAACCGACTGTAACCCCCATTCCCTGTCCCCTGCACCGCTGAGGGGGAGGAGGGAGAACATGGAAGGAAAGAGGGGTGGGGGGAAGGTGTTTTTAAGATTCTTTTACTTCTCACTCTTTTGCTCTGATCCTGTTTGTAATAAATTTAATTACTATCCCCACTTTGAGACTGTTTAGCCCTTGATAGTGATCAGTAAGTGACCTCTCCCAGCTGTTATCTCAACTCATGAATCCTTCACTGTTTTTTTTTTCTCTCCTCTGTCCAGTTGCAGAGGGCAGTGAGACAGTGGCTTTAGTAGGTACCTGATATCCAGCCAGGGTCAGCCCACTGCAGAGCTTTACTGGATGGGGTCAGAGCTCATCACCTTGTTTTGATCAACTGAGTGGGGGGGCTTAGGGATGCATCCATTCACTACAGCAGCATCAGGCAGCTAGAGTCTCTTGGTGAATCTCGTTCATTGTTTTACATGCTATTTATATATTTCAAAGTGTAATGAATGGAAAGATCATAAAATCATGGTGAGTGCTCATAGAATTTAGGGAAAACAAAATAAACAGTCACAGGCCCTCAGTTAAAAGAATAATAAAAAAATCCACAATTCTTGTCCAACAAGAGATGTATTTCCATGATGTACATTCTTAGTATAATTCATATCATATAAAATGAATAAACACAGAGAAAAGTCACAATGTGAACAAAAAAAGAAAAAAAGAGAGGAATGACTCATTCTCTGACAAAGAACAACCTTAAGAAAAATTAGTATCTGCAGGACCTGTCTGCAGAGCCTCTTCTACTGCTTAGATTCAATAAACAAAGATTTTATCTTTTAAAATAAAACAATTTTTTTATCATGAAAAATATCCGAAGACACCACCCATGACTTATTAGGGTTTTATCTAGATAGAAAAATTAATACTCGAGGTATGTGTCAAGGTAAAAATTAGGTTTCCCTTATAACTTACACTTATCCTGCATTTCCATCTTTCCCAGTTTATTGACCTACTCACCTTACTCTAAGCAACTTACTCAGCTCTGTATGTCCTTGATACTTGAAACGATCTTCAGGATGCCATCCAACATAGAAGCCAGTCTGACATAGCAGCTGAGTGGCCATAAGCTTGTCCTGTTATATATGGGGTATTTTGTCACTTTTCTGCCCATTCTAGGACATTCCACACAGCAACTGAGCACCTTTGTGTTATATCAGCTAGAACTAATAAAGTTTATCTCACCTGTCATGGGGTCTTCTTTAATTGGGGAAGGAGTAATATTTTATTTATTTATTTATCCACCAATTCTTTGAGTTTCCTTTTCAAGGACCTCTTGTCTCAGAGGGCCCTAATGAATCTTGGAGATCCCTGTGCTGGCAAGTTGCTGTCAGGGTGTTAGCCTTGTTCTTTTAGAGGCTTACCATGTTCCCTCTAGCGTGACTGAACAGCTTTTTTAGCCAATTCCTGTTAGTAGTGACTGACAAGGCCTTGATTTTTTTTTTTTCTTTCTCCTTTCTCACTCTACTTTTGGCAGCCTTTTTTGGGGGGGTTTAAATAGAAGACCCTGTGTCCTTGTTCTTCCTGTAAGTATAAGTGTATGCTAGGGTATAGCCAGCTGAGAGCAGACCCTTTGAAGAGGTTCTTGGGGGTCTCTTTGTCACCTCCCCATGCCCAGGAAATATGCGCCACTATATTTGTTTGCTTTCTGACAAGGTACAGTGGGACAAAAATCTCCGGATTTCTAGTGATACTGTTGTAAGCAATGATGGAAAACCCCTGCATATCTTGCTGCTCACCACACAACCAGCCTTTTAGCAAATCAGTCAAGTAATAATGGACATAAGGAGTAACATTTCTTCCTATAATCGATGGGAACAACCTACCCAGGCAAAGAAATTGTATTCAGGTGGAGGTGATAACTAATTTTGACCTCCCTCACTATAGTGTTTTTTTAAATATCTGGCTTTTTTGGTATATTTAACTTTTCTATTATACTTTCTGTCATGTTCAGGAGTCTATGTGAGGAAAGTAAGGAATGTTTAGTAAGGACATTCCAGAGAAAGTGGGAATGAACTCTTTCCCAAGTGTTTCAAACATCCAAGAACATCCCTAATACATAACATGGAAATCATTATTTTGGATACTTGAAGAGAGAGAGAGCATTTGTAATGTATCATAAACACCTTTGGTCTCCGAGAAAACAAATAATGTGAAGAGCAAAACCACATGATACAATCACAGTTCCAGCCCTATTCTGTTTCCATATTTTTTGTGGCTCCATGGGATACTTATGTTGCTGTCTTGAACTTGTTAAGTGTTATGCATGAAGTCATGTGACTTGAATTCTGGGTCAGACATAGATTAATTGATTTCTAATGGAAAAATGCATGCCTGATGCTATTCTCTCTCAACACATCCTTTCCTGTCTAGTAAGTAGTAATCTTTTATCTATCTGAAAGTTAAATCTGGAGCATTATTTACTCCTGTTGATAAAAACTTTGCAAATATAATCTTTCCTTTTCACCTTTATCATAGGGTAATATTTCCAATCCCTTTGATTTCAGTGCACAACTCCTAATTTTGAAAAACAGACTTGTGAAGAGCTGTCTCTGTGGTAGACATGCTCTGTGCTGCTTCTGTTGCATTTTTCACTAGGGTATGTACAGGTGCATACATCTAGCTAGTAAACAGAATAAGATCTTAGGTTTGTCAGAAACAGACTGACTACAGCAGAGTGAGTGTCTGCTTTGGGAGCTGATAGTGTGTGTGCCACATGGTTTGCCATTGGCTTACCCCACTGAGGCTGTGCATCTCCTGCCTCCCTCACAAGGCCATTTAGAAGTGGGCTAAGTCCACATCAGGGCTTTTCTCAAGCCTTTCCCAGCACATTTAAGATGTTAATATCTGGCATATTGCTGTTCTTACCCTTCAGGGTATGGCTGGCTAGACTGGACTGAGCTGCAGTGGGATAATGTTTTGATCTAGTATGACAGTGTTTCATTGACATGCCTTCATCATGATGTGGATTTAACAGACAAATGTCCTGACTTTGTCCTGCTGGACCACTTCTCACAGGCTGTAACAAGTCGTATAACAAATAGACATATCTTCACTTTGCTTTTCAGTTTCATTTTGGTATTTTGCTGCTTCTAGGTCTGTTTAGACAATCAGCTCTTCAATGCAAGAACCTGCTGTTCTAACACATCTGTAGAATATAGTTTCTGTCAGTCAAAACAACAAATGAAAAGTGTGATACTTCTGATTGTATTCACAGAGCGTACCCTGGTCCGGTGATAGACACAGTGCATCTGAGTCAATTGCACTGACATGTAGTACATGTAATTCTTGAGGTTTAGACCATATCCCTCTGAAGTATGCTTGGGCAAAATATTGCTTCTTTGGCAGTGACTGAAAGAATGAGTGTTTTTGGCCTCTCTACTGCTGTCCTCATGTTGCAGATCTGCTTGTCAGCAAATAACCATCTCTCCTCCATCTTTGGTGGTAAAAACACTAATACTCAGACTTCATTTCCTGAGGATGCCTTGTGATTCTAGAGAAACTAAAATGGAATTTTATTTCTAAGAAAATTGGGACTTCATTTCTTTAAAAAATGTGGTCATGGTATGTAGCTCTGGAGAGAGGGTTTGAGAGAGGTATGTTTGAGGAAGCAATCTGCTTTCAAAAATGTTTACCATATAGGAGGAAAAGGAAGTACATTGTAGGATGAAAAGGAAGTACCTTCATGACTTTCACTGCATCCTTTCCCACCTGGATTAGTTTGTTCCAATGTGAAAGGGTGCAAGTCCTGTAATGGCATATGCCTCTTCTCCAGCTTTCATTACACTGGGTACAATCCCAGTCCTGATGATCCTACTTTTCTTGTGAAAGATGTTCCAACCTTTTTAATAGCTAGAGTTCAAAAGACGCTTCTGCCCCTCTGACATATCAGTAATTGCTCTACCCCATTTACAGAAGTGTCAAGCACAGTCCAGAGGCAGACCTAAAGAAGTATTCTGCCAACAGCATTCCTAGTAAATGCATGGATTTAGTTTAACCTATCTTTAGAACACATATTTTATTTCCCAATAAAGTATTCTTTTTGTGACCTCCTAATTAATAAGATTAAGGGAATTTAGCCCAGGAAACTGACAAAAGGCAGCATTCTAGGACCCTCACTGAATATTAATATCCATCTTGTAGCAAAAGCAGAACACTTGTTTGTGTATATTGGAGCCCCACTGGTTTAGGTCTTTACTAGGAAAACAACAAAGAAGAGTAAAAAAAATAACAAATTACAGCTGAAACAAATCATCAGCATTGCTGTTTTCAAATTACTATATTTCTGGGGAATTTCAGTCAGTTACATGAAAAAGAAGACACCAGTTTCAATGGAGCTTTGATAGTCAGGTTATGTTAATAATGGGAACTCATGTAAAATGCATAAGGTATACCTTACAGATGAAGAAGATTGCTAATAATTATTCTGTATGCTAAGAGTGTAGCTCTTTCTGAACTGATACGTAAAGACTCCTTTACATCCCAGTCTAATTACTTATAGACAGTTGAGCACAAAATTACTTTCATCTGTTTGAACATGTGGAAGGAAAGAGATTAGAGAAGTACCTTTCAAAACAGCTGGTTGGCATGTTAAAGAAGAAAACCTACTGGTTCTTCAGTTCTGACTGAAAAGTGCATTTCTTTATAATTAGACATATTAAAGTAAATGTCATGCAGGGGGATCCTCAGAGGGGGTGACTGGGGTTCACAGCATGAAAAGTCAGTTGCTCTCTTATGGCTGCTCTAGAAACTGGTGGAGTTTTCAAAGCTGGGAAAAGATAGGACTAGGTGTTTTGACACCTTGTGTTTTTTCCTGGCCATTTTGGGATTTCTTTTGGTGCACTGGTTCCCATGAAATAGGACAGGAAGTTCCTGACATGACAAATGGCTGTAAGCAGCCACTACTCTGACCCTTCTTGTTGGCCTTCTCTTGTTGTCCTTAAGGAAGAAGTCAATGTGAGTAGCATAGAAAATAATCTCTTACACAGGAAAAATCATATGGAGTGTCGCAAAGGGGCTGTAGGCAGATGCGTGATTAATGTCAATTTTCTATTTGCTTGCTTTAGCTGACTTCAGGGCAAGTGTTGTAGAAAAGTAACATACATACAAGGGGCTTAATCCTGTACTGACTCTAGAGCACTGAAATGGAATAATGTGCATTTGTATCAACACCAACAAGAAAAATCTCTCTCCACCTCTAGGTTCCTAATTTTGTCCAAAGCATTTTAGTGTGTCCTGGGATAACAGCAGTAGCAGCAAGTTCTTAGGAGTGCTCTCATCCAGACTTCTCTGAGCATTTCCTGAAGCAGAGACATATTGCTGTACTCTGTGCTGAGAGTGGACCCAAGACTTTATAAGACGAAGGTGCTGCCTCAGAGTTACACACAAGAACTCCAGGCTGAGTATGAACACACTAGACACCTCTCCTAATTTTTCAATATAGATCAAAATAAATAGCCTCTGAAGCTCCTTGGGGAGGGAACTACACAGTGCTCTCCAGATCACTATAAAGAGAACCATGTACCTTATGTAACTTTCTCTATGTCTGATCCATGAGATAACTTGCTGTCTCCTGTTTGGTCTCTGCTCTCTGTGAGATCAGAACAGCTGGAATTGGGTTAGTATGTATAGGTTGATGAGGAAGCCAAGAATCTTCACTTTAAATCACTGTGAAGATTGTTCCTCTTCACACAGTACTCATTAGGCCACATCTATATATTGTGTCCAGTTTTGGTCTCCCAATACAGGAAAGCCAGGGACAAAGTGGAGTGTTGGAACACTGAGGACAGGCTGTGAGAGCTAGTCTGAGTCAGCCTAGAGAATGGAAGGTCTTGGGGACACCTAACAGCCCCCCCCATTGCCTAAAAAGGGTCACTGAGGAGATGGAGAAGGGCTTTTCAGAGCATTGCATGGTGGGAGGACAAGAGATAATGGGCAGAAGTTGAAATAAGAGAGATTCTGACTGGGTATAAGGAGAATTTTTTTCCCAATGAAGGCAGCCAGAAGAGATTTAATGATTCTGCTGCTTTCTACTACATCTTCTATGAGCACAAATACTGCCTCTAGAGCATGGTCAGCATGTGACTTTTTGAACCTGATTGGGAAGTTTTGTCAGACATAACTACTCTAGGAGATCTTGACTGAATGTGGATCTGCCTTTGAGAAAAGCTGAAAATCAATACTGCATGGTCAACCCTAAGCACAACACCTTCTTCCAGCACCTACTCTGATGATGACTTGGGCTAAGCTTCTTGTTTCAGAAATCCAAATAATGGTTGACTGGTCATGAACTTCAGCATATAAAACCCTCCTGTGTCCATGTAGGACATATCATAGAATCATCAAGGTTGGAAGAGATCTTCAAGATAATCCAGTCCAAATGTCCACCTAGCACTACACTGTGAGGAAAGTTTGTGTTGAAGCCTATTTTCCAGCACTGAAATGGCACTCTATCATCTTTCATGACTGAACTTCTTTATGCAAAAATGCTCTGGACATCAGAATCACAGAATAATTTTTGTTCTTCTGATCCAGATCTCCAACAGGTTATTCAGGTCCTTGTCCTGTCAAGCTTTGAAAATCTCTAAGAATATCTTAAAACAAAGTTTCAAGAACAAGGGAACAGATAAAATAACCACCAGTTTGATCTGGTATCCTGTAACCACCAGTTTGATCTGGTATCCTGTATCCTAACACTGACAGTCACAAGTGGGTAGTATTTAGGAGATGATTAATGAGAAAGTCTGAAGTAATCCTTCCTGTTGCATGCCTCAAATCAGTGAGTTTTGGGTTTATTTCATGCTTATCTGGGTTCTGTGGCATGTGTTTTTTGGATCATAAGAATTAACAGTTTATGGTAGATATGACAAAAAGGGTACATAGGCAGATACACTGTTCAGTTCAGGCTCTTTTGCATTTCTTCCCGAGATTAATTTTCCCCTACATAGAGACAGAAAGTTATAGATAACACTTTACAAAAGATTGCATCAAATAAAGAAGATGTCCATGGCCTTAATATGTACTACTGCCCCTTTTCATTAGACCAGGTCCCGTTTATGTAAGGAAGGATGCCTGTTCTTTGTGTCCATCTGGGTATGGTGGTAATCAGACACTGCGTGCCTGTGTGAGGCATGGTCTCTCAGCTGACACTACTTGAGGCAGTCCTAATAAAGCTTCCTTGTATGGTGGCTCACAAATCCCAGCTCTTTCTGATTCCACCTTGCTTTCCACAAAGGTCTTGGTGAAATTATTTTGCTGCTGTTTGAGAAAGGATGTTCATTGCTCTCCTGAGCTTGTATCAAGAGGCTTAACCTCTTCTTTGAGAAAGCAAAAGGCAGTATGGTACCTTGCTCCAAAGATGACTGGCCCTTTCATTAGTGAAATTAGTGAAGAGGACATGGTGCAGCAGGGAGCTTGCTGAATGCTTCCTGCTAAATCTGTAGGGCAGCACAGGAGAATGACTGCCCCACAGAACCCTGATGCTACCCAGGGTCCTGCAAGCTCAATGCTTGCAGAGAAATGAAGGTAACTGTTACAACACCAGTCATGTTAATTCATGAATGAGTTGGCCTTTGTCTTTATTTCTAACTTGGTTTGAGCTTGCACCAACTTTGAATTCTTTATGGATAGAAGATACTCTTGATTAAAAGATACATCTTGATTTAAAGGACAGCTAGTGCGTTGTACACATAATACATGGCTACCAGGAGCACTACTGATTGCTGATAATTTAATTCCTATAACAGACTAGAGAAAGCTTATTACCTGGCAGCCAGTATTCAATCACTATTTTCTGAAATAAATAGCCTATCAGACAGCTAACAATAAAAAAGCAAACGTGATGTCCTTAACTTTGTGTATTTTTAAATGTAATATACTGTGCTAACACAGGCATTCTAAAAGCTGTCTCCCTGCTAATCCTTCTCAATGGCTTTTCCCTGTATTTGTGGTATGGTTTATTTAAGTAAAAGGTATTTCTACATTAATTTTAAAATCTGATGTATGGGCTAAAAAGATAAGTATAATAGAGTATGAAATGCACTAAAATACTGTCTTCTGTGTTATGTTCATGAGGCTCATAGTTGGTTTTTATTATGCTATAGAAAAAGAAGCATTTTAAAATAAGTAAGTACAACCGATTGTGTATTTTCTTTCATTGTCATTGTTCCTGGCACCATAGAAACAGCTAGAGGAGCAAAGACTATAGAAACACTCAGGGATCTTGGCTGCAGAGAACTAAATACTGTAAAATAAAATAATTCTCCCCATTTCCCCAATAACCCCAAGCCACATTTTCCTCTGCAGAAAACCTGGTGTTGTAATATGACAAAATGTAATAAATGGGTTAGCAGTGAGGTGGATGGAATTAAGAGGGAAGAATCTCATTCATTTTAATTAATTAATAAACCAAACTACAGCAGATCTGTGGAAAAGACATCAGTCCTTTCAGTTATGTATCCTTTACTGATATAGATTGAAGTGTGATATGACATTGGTTATAGATTAAGTATAGAGCTGCCTGTGAATTTTCAGTGTGATGTTTTGAAGAAACTTTTTTTTAAAAATCAAAACATAATTTTTAATAAAAGTCTGAAATTGTTCAGTATGCTATAAGTAAAAATTGACATAACAATTAGGTGAGGAATAGCTCAAATGAAAACATTTTATTTGCGTAAGAGATTCAAGGCATTGCATTTGAGATGAGTTGAACATAAACCTTTGTCTGCCTAAGATAGCCCAGAGAAGCAGAGGAGCTGCTCTTTGGTGTAGCCCACATTCCTATATGCTTCTAGTTGGGATTTTTGGCTGGTTCCACAATATATCTTTGCTCTTTCTCATTGCCTAAGAAATATGTTCAGTTGGAACATAAGTTAATCCATAGATCACTCCAAGATTTCTTATTTAAGATTTAGAGGAAGCAACCTTTCCAAAGAAAAACAGAATGAATGTACTAAATTCAATCTAGATGATCTAACTTTGATAATATATGATATACAATTATTCCACTGCAATATATATACATTGCAAATATGCAACATTTTCTCCATTAGATTTAAAATTATTATAGTTGAAAATGAGGACTGAAATCAACTTCTTCCACATTTATAACCACTTAAAAAAAATACAATGAAAGAAAAGAGAGGAAAAAATAGTGCAAATGGACTCAGAGATGGGAATATATTGTTGGACAAAACTTGTATGCAGAGATAATAATGGCAAGATAGTGGAGTGTTTCCTTATAGGTATTCTAACGTGATGGAGATTAAGGAATCTGTCCCCTTTTACCTTCACCTTCCTTTAAAAAATCTACCTTGGCTATAACATAAAGTACTAATAAACACAAAAGGCATTTTAAAATAAATCAAATCATAGCTTCCGCTTCCTTTTGAGTGTCCATCTGAAATAATTAGTTGGAGAAAAGTATATACATAAATTTTTATATGTATATATATAACACTTTTGGAAGAAATGGCACAGCTGCTGCCAGCTATGCCCTCTGGCACTCCGAGAGGCAGAAGCTCCTCCTGGGTTTTACAGCATGCTCTGAAGTGGAGTTGTGTTTTAATTGCTCCATCCATCCCTATTAATGGACAGGCAGAAAAGGAAAAAAAATATAATGAAAAAACAGATATTTTATACACATTGCTGTAAATACCTGTGGTTAAAAGAATATTAAGGTTGTTAAATGAAGCACAGAAAAACCAGGAAATATATGGCTTCTGGTGTAACATTTAGCTTCTGCAGCCAATACCACTATGCTATGGTTCCAGGAGTCCCAGCTTCCCCAATGAATGACTGACTGGTCCTTCATGACTGTTCTACTCTTCACAGGTAGTATGGAGGTCCAAGCTTTATTTAACATATAAAATACAAACCCTGTTCTAAGTACAAGGATATTAATTTCTTCACAATTTTTCATTTAGCCCTTCTACTACATTCTGTTAATAGTACTCATAGTACTCATGATTATAATATTTAAAGTGTTCAAGAACATTTAATGCATTTCTACAAATTCCTGGGAGGTGGTGGGTGATTGCTGTTTTTTGTTATATGTGCTATTACATTCACAATATTGTGCATGAACAAAGAGGAAATACACTTTATATACAAAGCCAAGAATTTATTGTTGTCATAACTAAAATCTTTACAGTATGATTTAAGAATCATTTGTCCAAATTTATTTACTTCAGAAAAGAATATTTTAATACAGAAAGTCTCCTTAATAATGTAGTTAAAATTGTTATTCACACAGTTTCCTCCCCTTTTTCTGTTGTTATGCTCAACATTTTCCTGCTCCTCTGGGTCCCAAGGCTGGTGGTTTCATTTTGCTGTTAAGGATGTTGGGGGTGCAATGGAGACTTGTCAGCATCTAGAGCTGTTCACTGGAGAAATATGATGTTCATCTTGATGGTTTCTTCTTCCTCATTGAAGGTTTTTCTATATGCTCACTAACTTATAGTTACATATTTGCTCTTTCCTCATGGGTCTGCAGCTTAAAGTTATGTCCAAATTTACTATATATGTGCCCTTTTTGTAGGCTAGATATTACATTTTTATTGTCAGTTCTACTTAAACCCAGTTTTGTCCAGTCCCAGGTGTGCATTTCTTTAACTGTT
Organism: Corapipo altera; assembly: GCF_003945725.1. Taxonomy (NCBI): domain Eukaryota; kingdom Metazoa; phylum Chordata; class Aves; order Passeriformes; family Pipridae; genus Corapipo; species Corapipo altera. Next base: position 33,927,387 of record NW_020884872.1, read on the forward strand.
GCTTATAGCTGTGGGTCTTGAGTGCCAACCGCGTGACATATTTCTTATCATCCCACATAGGTATTCCTTTACATGGCGTCCTGTCTCTCCACTTCTCTGCTGTCACACCAGGCCTGCATTTCTATAAACTGCATCACTAGATGTTAGACTTGTAAAATCATGGAGGTACCATATAAAGATACACAAAAGTAAAACAAATTAGCCAGAGGTACCTGTTAAATTAGAAAAATTGTTGTTAATGATAAATCAAGAAAAGCAAAGTTCCCAGCTAGTCAAGAAAAGCCCAGACAGGGCAAGCCTGACAAGCTTCAGGTCTGGGAAACTCAGCATGAAGCTGATAGTTTGCTACTAGCAAGAGCTATGCCATATTACAGGGACTGAAATTACAGTGTGCATCCTGAGAAATAGATTAATTAGAAAGAAAATGCTACTTTTCTTTACAGAATGATTACTTGAACCCGTTGAAGCCTGTTTTTTTCAAACTTCAAGAAGTGTTAATTGACTGAAAGTACTTTTAGTTCCTAATTAGATCATTACAATCATGCTGTAAACAAAGGCGATGATGAACACACACATGCTGAGTTAGGATGTTATGTCTAGTAGAAATGGACACATTAGAGGATTTTGGAGTTAGGTTGCAGCTCAAAGCCCAGAAATTCAGAGTTCCACTGGTATTGGCTGTTTTGAGCTGCTCTGGGAACGCAAAACAGCCATAAACTTGACTTAAATGGCCAGTAAAGTGGGTTTTACTGCTGCTTTGTGTCACCAAATTGCTCCAAAGCAGCTGGAATATCCCATGAATCTGGCCCCAGATGTTTATGTGGAGTTTATTCAAACTATTCTAACCTCTTTGACATGAAATCTGCTGGAAACCTCATGAGAATAAGCTCTCTCTCCTTCTCCTGGTCTCAAACAGAAATGTCAAATGAACAGTCAGCTTTTAGTTTCATCACACTTTTGATCTGGCGAACACTGCAAATGGAAAACAAACCCACCAGAACTTACTCGAGTGTTTCAGAATTCCTCCTCAAGCATAAATTAATTTTAATTCTAAGAAGATCCAATGTGTTTTGGTGGTAGTGACATAACTTTACCTATACCTAAATTCTAGTTAGTATGTTATCTACTGCTGTATTCCGACAGGTGATCTTGTGTGGGATTGATTTCACAGGAGCTCAGACATCTGCAACTGAGTTTAGTAACTTTTCATTCTCCTTATAGCTGATGTTGCAAGAGGTGCTACCACATCATCTCACTCATCTGGACATCTAATCTATGAGTTCAAATCAATGTTAGAATTGTTCTATAACAATTTTGAATGGAAATGTCATGCAGAAGTGCTTTCACTTCTAGTGAAATTTACAGAACCTTCATTCACACTAAATACAGACTTGTATTAAGCTGGTCCACTCAAGTCAAGGAAGGAACACCCCTGCAGAGTAAGGTACTTCTCTGTGTAAGACTCTCTCAGTCTGTCCTATTCTGGTGCCAGCTCCAATATTGGTCTGTACTTCTCTTATAATGAAGTTCAAGTAGCAAGAAAGAGCTAGCTGACCCATAATCTGCATAAGGTCATAGACTGCTGTGATGTTCAGGATAGTCTTTATCATGACACCTATGTCATCTTCAGGACTTTTCTCCTTATCAGAGGCAAGTCCAGCTTTTCATAAGATATAAATATTGTAAAATTATAAAAAAATATTTCTGGCTTGAATCACTTGAAGCACAGCCAAGCAAATCACTAGGGACTGCATTGGAAGGAATGTCTTCTATTTTTTGGCAGCACAGATGAGTTAGCTGACCTAATAGAAAATATCTGTAATATATTTGATTAAAATTCCACAACTTTTGGCAAATATTCATAAAAATGCTGAACTTTAAGTTTACACTTTACAACATACTTGAAGAAACATCCTGCAAACACAACTTTTCTCTAAATTGGAGATGCACTAACAGATAGAAAAAGGACTGCCTTTTGTGGCCAAGGTGAAGGCTAAAGTATATATTGATGAGAGAGAAGGTTTTATACACCAGTATGCAAAAGAAGTTAAAGTGGCATTTTCTTCAATGGGAATATTCAATCTAATTCTCTTTTTATGCTGTGATTAGCTGCTATATGTTATTTGATTTGCAATAATAAGGTCTTTGTATAGGTTGCATAGTAATGCTTTAAAATATCTACTTGAAAAGCATGACCTTAAAAAGGAGACAGGAGGAATAGAATAGTTGAATTGTTAACAAATGAATAATTGGTTTTGAGAAATGTCAACAGAGCCTGCTTGTCTACACTACAGCCATTCCAGGAGAGGTAAATAGAGGTAGTCTTTTTGCTGAAATTATATGTGCAACATTCAGAGGAATTCTTCTAATGACTCACATGCCTGAGATTACTTGGTCTACAGTGGGTTGGAGTCAAATATGAATCCAGTAGCACACTGCTTAGTGACCAGGTTATTAGTCAAGGAATATGTTTATTTAAAATAAAAGCAGCTCCAAATTAGGTGACAGTTATTTTCTCAGTCTCTGTGTTGGACCAGTAGATAAGATCATCAGATGAAGGGAAGAATGTTCACATAGAGTTTTATGAATATTTAGCACCCAGCTGATAATAAAAAGTTTAAGGGCATTCATAATTTGAAAATTTCAGTTTGGAGGACCTTGTTATGTGGAAGTTGAAAAGACTCAGCATCCCTGTACTACAGATTTCACTGTGTAAGTGGTCACAGCGGATGGAGAGTGGGAGAAGATATGGAGTGATGTGTATAGTCACACAGTAGAAGGAGTGTTAGGACTCTCAGTGTCCTTCATGCAGTCATTGCCTGATCCTGCAGTCCACTCTGCTCTCTCTCAGACTGAATAACTCAGCTCGTCTGCTCTGCAAAGTCCCTCTATGTAATAGACTTTTTACATATACTCGAAGCAATAATCCAGTGGGTCAGGCATCAATCTATCAGTATTCTACTGATTACTGTTTTATTGAGAAGCTGGACATAACTATTAGGAATTCTGGCCTATTTTATCACTTAAAGATTAACTTACGACCTAAAATGAATCAGTTATGCTGCAAACTGTGGAAATCGTCTTATCTAGTTGAAGTACCTGTCACATGCTTTTTAGATGACAGGCTTTATTTCAAAACAGGCATTAAGAGAAATTGTTTGACACATGGTTTAAAAGGCTTCCAGTGTTCCTTGCTAGTTTCCTCAAAGTGTCACTAGTATCTTCAGCCAAAAGAGTCTAGGGTTGCAGACTCATATGCTGCATTGTGCCTTTGTCTACCAAATATCCTCACAGCCACCAGCCTGCTGTGCTCTGTGCTTGTTTTCTCTTTCCTGTTATCACAGCTCAACTGCCCACCAGCAACCCCTGCAGTATCCCACTTATCCCTGTTGTATCCCTATCTGCATTAGGCAAAGTAGAGATACTTCAAAAATGCCTTTTGACTATCAAATTAGGCCTTGACTCTCATGAGGACTCCAATTTCAAGATGACACTTGTTCAGTATAAGGTCCCACATGTAGAATTAAACAGCAGGCGTCAAACAGCACTGTGTGAGAGATTTGCCTCACCCAGGACACATGGGCCATATGTCAGGACCATGACCCACATCTGTACTTTTTTACACACCTTTGTCCCATGAAAGTGGACACATATGGCTAGTAACAACTGTGTCTGTATACAGCAACTACTGCCTGTACAGGAATCTATGTGTATGCCATTATTCTTACATAGTATTCAATATAGGGTCTTTCTATCTCTTCTGTACCTCTGTACCTCTGGAATTGCCAACTGGTATACACAAGCAAGACACTAAGAGTTTTTGTTGCAATCACTGAGATTTTACAAGCTGTGCAACCAATGCACCTTTTAGCTTTTCACCAAAATGTTTCTATCTGAGGGCACTATGGGATGAGTATTGTAAGTGATGTGAAATGTGTGTTTTGCTTTTTAATTTCTAATTGATCATAGTCTAAATATGGTAGATACTTTATATTGGATTTCATTGGTGCAGCATAAGACTCCAGTTAGAGAAAATGGAGTTATAAAAAGAATCCTACCCATTCAGTCCTAGAGATATTTTTACACTTTTGAATCTACTTGACACTGTCTTCAATTAATTAATTGATGCTTCTTCCTGATTCATGCCCCAAGATCCACTAGGCACATAATGTTTTTCCTGGTATATTTTGCTTTTGCTTCTGAAAGACATCTCTTTGTTTGATATTGGCATTGTGAACTGTTTGATGGGGTAGCATTTATAAATGTTGTCGTTTAGAACTTGCACATCTGGCTGAAAACAATAGTTCACGCTTTCTCATAGAAGTGTTTCCAAGGCTAAAAAACTTCCATGGCATTTCTAGTTTTCTGTTTCCTAGAAAAATAATAATAAAAAAGAAAATCCTAGATATTACTGAAACAGCTTTTATTCTACTTCTCCTCTTTCATCAGTATTTATTATTTGTCATTGTCTTCACAAAATTAGGCCAACATGTTGCCATATTTGGACACATCTTTAAAGTAGCAATGAATGTTAAAAAGAGAAGAATTATAAAAGAAACCACATCTGAAACTATGTCCTTTTGGTTTCTGGATTTGAAAAAGTGTCAAGAAAAATAAAGGTGGTCTGAAATAACTTTGGAAATAAATTGAAGATTCTGGATTATTAGGTTGTCTTAGGTAAACAGACATTTTTATGTTCAGCTGTGGTTTTTTAAAGGAAAGAAATGCAATTGCATAAAAATATGCAGAAGACATGTTAGGGTAGCTGCATAACCTAATGCTGGTAGATAGGCTGATTGTGAAGTGGGCAATGTTACACAAGTGTGTAGGGATATTTCTTAATATAGTGGGAGTCTCTCTGAGTCATCCTGATGCCACACTGAAGTCAAACTGAGGTATGCACCAGCTCTTCCCCACACATTTCCATCAGCCTTTTTTTGATTAAAAAAAAAGAAATGGGGTGTTCAACCAAGAGATTGCTCATTTAAAGAAAACCAAATCCAAAGCCAGAAACAGAGATAATGTGTGTTTTCTATATAGCAAGACTGAACACTTACTGGCTCTTAATAATTTGATATTAGCCAGGTTATTCTCCACAGGGTGACATGAGAATCAGTTGAGTATAGACATGTTTTGGCCCTGAGCTAAAGTTTGAGCAACAAACAGAACTCAAGGGCTCTCAAGTTTTCCTTGGTTATTATCATGATCATTCATTCAGAGGGTTATGGACATTTGAGCTGCACTATCTTTTGGTGTTTCCATGAAGCACAGTTGTACTTCATACAATTGGTTAAAGGATTCTGTGTGAATTACAGTGAACCTCAAAAGTTGCTACAGATAATTGACTGGTCATCCGCAGGGACTCCGGAAATACCATTAGGGAACTGTCCAGCTAAAATTTCTCCCATGAAGAGTGTTTCAGTATGGTGTCCCTCTCAGAGTTGTTACCTGGTGCAGACAGAAAGAACAGGTTGAGAACTGGCCATAGGTGTGCTGAGGGAGAGAGTGTAACTGCTTGCTCTGGGCTATGCCTTTCTCTCTCTGCTTAATCCTGCAAGAAACATTTGTTCTTTAGGTCAGGCAATTGAGGTACATTCAGCTCCTAAAGATGGCTAAGAAGGGAATGGATACATAAGGAAAACCAAACCTCATTTTCATTTAACTGACTAATGGAACCCACTGCCTGCCTTAAAAGTGCAAACCCTGGGTGTTGACGTGTGCTGGATTGAACATTAGCAAGATGGGAAGGCCACTGGAGGTAGGAAAGATGGGAAAGCTATACGTTTGGCACTTAGCTCAAGTATTCTGTTTCCCTCTGTCCATGAATTCTTCTGGTCTTCCTTGGTCAGAGATATCTCTTTTCAAAAAACTTTCATAAGTTTCAGGTGAATGTTGATGTGAAAGAGGTCTACCTGTGTGTCAACCAAAACATGAGAATTTTGAAAGAAGACTTCAATATTGTTCAGTCTTAATATGAAGAGTTCTTTGCACACCATTGGACATTTTGCCACAAAACATATATTCTGCTTTCTTATAGGAATGTGTATGTAGTGGAAACTGTCTTTTTATCTGAGTTTTCCTTTGATAATACATTTACTATTCCATTTTTTTGCCATTTTACTTCTACCCCCTTTTGACTCTGTCTATGTTCCCCTGCTTAATAATAATGTGCTCAATGTTTCTGTCTACTGCATCGTTTACAATGAGACCTTTCATTAATATCCTGTTAGACACCTTGCATGAATACCTAGAGATGAGCAACAGAGGTAGCTGAAAGAGCACACAGGCAATTCCAAGGCAGAAGTAATGTATGACAAAGCGTCTCCACTCTGCTTATGTAATTGTCTGAATCTTGATTTAAGTTTCCACTGCTGCCAGAAATGAATTATGCCATAAAATCTGTGCTCTTCCCATTTGAACTCTGGATTGCCATTAGTGATGATTTGTGCCAGATATCATTAAAATTATGCATAAGAAATATAAACTATCTGCAAAGCATTCACAAGCTTACAGTTCCAGACCATTTTTTTGGTCGTCCCGACCTTTCTGTGTTTTTCATGTATTGAAAAAAAATCCTTGTCTTGGCTCCTTGAAGCTACTTTGAGGATTTTTTTCCCAATTTATTTACCTTTTCTTCAAAAATGGACAAGTTATTTAGAAGCTCATGTCTTATTTAAAAACAAAGTGAATTTGGTGCCCAAGCTCTTTAGCAAGTCTTGGCCTGAGAGCAACTGAGTTAAGTGCACTTGAAATATGTGACTATTACTGGAAGTGAGAATAGCCAGTACTTCAGAACACTTGTCGATAAGTTTTATTTCTATGATGTATTTAATTCAGTAGAAATGTGACTGTTAGCCTTGATTTTAACCAGGTATCTTGTAGGCAGATAGTATAAATTTCTCTACACAAGATCTACTAATGAATCTTAGTTTGAATTTGTAAATCTGCCAAGTTTCACTCATTCGGAGAGAGGCTTCCTCATTTGGGATTAATTTTAAGATTCTCTTAAAAAGTGTCTCAACTTGTGATGAAACATTTTGCTGTATGTGAATGAGATGTATAAAATCTCATTCTAAAGGCCAAATTTATCTCTGGTGTACCTTCTGGGGAATTCCCATGGTGCTTTGAAATCTTCCTCATTCAGATGATCACAGCTCAAGGACTCTGAACACTCCTTCAGTTTGATCCCTGTGCATTTTGCACAGAGTGCCAGTCATACAGTAGTTTTCTGAAACGTTCATATGGAGTGAGAGATGAGGTAGTCGCAGATCATTTTCATTTTAGCCTAAGCCAGGATGAAAACTCTACTGATGAAGTGAATTTGACATACAGCTTAGCTATTCATACATAAGAATAATATACATTTTACAACATATATAAACACAGAAAAATAGTAAAACTTCCCATTTTTCTTTGTTCCTTTCTCCAAAATAAACATATTAAGAAAGTAGCTAGTGAAAAGAGCTGCTGCTGGTGTAAAGCCTTTATATATATCATAACTAAGACATCCACCTGCCTTTTTGAACACAATAAATGGCCAGCAACAAAACCAAACAGAAAACAATAATCAAAAAACAAGCCCCAAACAGATCATGTTTGCTGATAATATTATTCAAGACTAAGGATTCCTTTTGTCTTCTGTGTGATACTAAAAGACTCTCAGGCTGATAAAATGAACAAGGAAAGGGCAATTGCCATTGCTCATTTTATGACCTGGGGCATTGCTCCAGTACCTCAGACTGCCTTGGCACCATTAGTCCCTAGACTGCTTCTGCTGATCTTAAAGAGGCTTTTGTTGGTAATCAGTACAGACTCTGGAATCCCAGGACACCGCTGCTAGTTATGCTGAGCTAAAATCATAAGGAGTGCAAGCAATAACAAGCACCAAGGCCTGTGCTGACCCTTAGCAGCTGTTTATATCCAATCATAACTGAGCAAATGACTTTCCAAACGAAAAGGCATGTTTTTGGAACTGATAATAAATCAATCTTTAAAGAATGAGAAATAATTATTAGTTTTATTCTCTGCTAGGTTGTAAAAAAACCAAATAAGAACCCCTGCCTTAGAGCCAGACGGCTTTCACATATATAGAGAGATTTAAAGGGGTTGCACATCAAAAGGGGGCATTTTTAATAGTGCTCACATGACAGGCAAACACTACTGCATTTCTGAAAGTGATACACTCCAGCTTAATGAAAGGTAACTTTCAGAAAACCAACTAAATTGCCACCAAATCTCTGGCAATTAGTAAAAATAAAACTTCTAAGTTCTTAATGGGGTAAAGGAATAATAAATAACATAATTCTGATAGTGTGAATTTCAGTGTCAGGGACAACGTGGTAAAGCTGTTCTTACTTCAAAAAGTTTGAAGATAATTAATAACAGAAGAGATTTTTATAGCTGCAGGCAAGAGAAGGTAACAGTGCTCTGCATGAAGGGAGATAGGACGCGCTGCTTCAGTGCCAAAAACCCTGTGCTGTCCTGCTCCTGGCTCCTTCCAGAAGCCTTGGTGGGAAGTTGGTGCCCGTGCCTGGCCCAGCAGCATGGCTTCTAACAGGCTCCAATCCTCCTTTTCCAGCTGATGTTTCAAGGGTGATTCTAGTGGGTGAGGAAGTGGGTGGACAGTCACCTGTGACCCCCTGATGACAGTAACCCTTTCCCACCAAGACTCTATATTCAGTATTTGCAGAAGTAGCTACTTTCCTTCTCTTTCTCTTCCTATGCACCAGTTTTGTAAATTAATGGAGCTTATGAGGAACATAAGAGTGAAGGTAGGATTCATCTGTTTGAATTAGTTGTTTACGTCTGTGCTGGCCAGTTTTTCTGAGAATAATTTGTCTCAGCCTGAAGAAGATGATCTGTTCAAATGAGCTACAAAATGGAAGTACAGTCCTTTTGCTGACCTTGAAGGGAACTGATGGCACCTATTCCAGGCACAGAGATCTGTATGGCAGACATCTTGAGCTTAGGTGAAACAAAACCCCTCTAAGAGCCATCCTCATGTTTTCCTTTTGTTGGCTATGAGTCTTGGGTCAAGAAAAGGTTGGGAATATTAGACCAAGATGAGCAATATCAAGTTTGTAGCCATGGTGTTGTTTTGAACTTTTGCAGACAACTACCACACCCCTCTGATGTTTTCTTCATAACATACCAACTGCTGAGAGATTGGCACAACATTGTAACATTAATAGAAGAAATCTGGTTTGAATTCCCTTAAAGTCAATGTTCTTGTAAATCTAATAAGTACTTGGATATTGATGTGCTAGTCCCCATCTGCAGAATTTAAAAATCTGAAATTCATTTAAGTCTTATAATTAATAAACAAAAGTCCTCAGACTAAAAATGTGAAAGACATCATTAGTTACACTATATTTTTATGGTGCTATTCCTAAAAGGATATTAAAGTGCTTCAAAAGTGGCCAGATCCCTTATTATAATGTTGTAAGAGGAATGTTTTTTATCACCATTCTACAGAGAAACCAAAGAAATTACTGATACAGGCCAAGCCTTGAAATGCTTGGATATTTGCTGTATTCCCATGCTCATTGTAGGACATGAAAAGATGAGAGAGACACCACAGCAGTGGTGCAGGTAGAGCAACCTAGTCTGTGGGTCCAATGCCAGGAACAAGCACGTGTGACCCATGCTTGTAGCTGAAGTCCGAGTGTGCAAAAGCTGCTTCAGGAATGCATTAGCAGGTGCTTTCAGGGAGTCATTTAGCAAAGCAGCCCTGAAATGTATGCTTGCCTTAATAGGTTGGTGGAAGAGGTAAGGCAGAGGCAGGGAGCACCACTGGACACTCCAATAACCAAGGAGAGTGGGCACATTTCCTTTCTTCACGGCAAAATTTTCTGTGGACACTGTCAGGTGCCCAGTAATAATTAGGATATGCTAATTGGCAAATGAAGTATGTTACTGATCAGATGAATCAGATGATAATAAGATTGGCAGGGGTACAGGTACCCTGACTGTTGAGTAGCAAAAAAGCAATAGGAAGGAGAGGGTATGGGGAGGTGCCCAGCTGACCTCTCAGAAACCCTTTGTTCCCAAAAGCAAAATTGTAATTTAGAGGTATGTGTGTGGGAGGTGTTGTGCTCCTCTATGGTAACCTGAATCCCTCTCATCTGGAGTTTGTCTGCAGAATAAATGCATTGTCTCTAATGGGCATGAGCTGCCCTTATCTGCCCAGTGTGACTGGCTGGGAAAATCAGACATGTGGTAGCCATAGGAATATTTGGTATTTCAAATAAACCATTCAGGAAACACAAGGGGTCATGTGGTTTATTCTACTCATTGGTGCTATTACACATGTGCAATGGAGGGACTGATCTCTCCCAAGATAAAAAAAGTATTAATGGTCACAAATGGGTATTTTCTAAGAATGTTCCAAAATTTATTGACAGACTGGAGGCCCTTGTGGGTGGCAAAAGAAAGATTTGAGAGATACAAATAGGTAAGGCAAGTGGGAGGTACTGTGGTATTGTCATTTAACTTTGATATTACCTGTTGATATTTTCTACCTTAAAAAGCCCCAGCTCACCAAAAGAGTCTGTGAGCCCCAACAGTTTACACACCTTTGGGTGTATTAAAACAAATAAATAAGCCAACCAAACAAAAACAAACAAAACAACCCCAAAACCCCCACTCTAAACCCACAACATTTTTTCTATTTGGATATTTTTCTACATTTTGTAGAATTAGCTGCAAATTACAGGTTTACTGCTGGACCTCTGGAGTGAGGCCATTTCTTAGGATCATTGAGGATTTGGGAGGCTGCTGTTGAGGTTCTTGTTCTAAATCTCTCTTACCTCTTATGAAAGCATCTGCATATTATGCTCTACGGAATTTCTGTTCGCACCTTCTGATTTCACCTCCAGAAATTTCTATGGTCTTAGTAAAGAGTCTAATGCTTCGTTAGATCATTCAGGCCTAACATAAGAATTTTTCAAAAGTGCATTCAGGTACTCCTGTCTAATTCCACAACCAGCCAGAACCTCTACGAACTTCCCTGTTTGACTGGAGGGGTCCCCAGAGCACAGAGTCACGCTTTTCTATGTGTTCAGACCTGGTTTGATCTTTTCAGGCTCATCAGCTACTACCATACTTTGGCTTCACCCCAACCAGCTGCCAGAAAGTGACATTTCCCCATCTCAGTTCTTCTGAGGACTCGAGCTGTTTTATAGCTACCTTACAGCTCTCTTGAAGAGAGCTTTTAACACAGGAAGGTGGTAGCTACTGCTTTCTTTTCAAAACCAGCTGGAAGAGGAAATGGTAGGGATCTGTTTTTGAAATAGCATTTACCTGAGAACCAACAAAATGTGACAATCCTCTTCTTTTACCTACAGGAACATCTACTTAGAAAAATAGCCCAATCACCAAATTATACAGTTTGGGAAATCAATCTTCATTCCACCTCTTGAACAAAATCATGCTGAAAGGGAAAAAGAAAATTATAAAACTGAGAGGGAATATATCTGCACTGAAGTGTTTAAGAAATTCTATACCTTGAAAGATACTCCAGCATGTTTCAACACCCCTATGTGGACTTTACAGCAGGAACCCTCTAGCAGCTGTAGATACGCTTGTGCGTTCTTCATCCCATCATTTTAGTCAGTGCCTAAAAAATAAACACTATGATACCAAAAAAGGTCATTACTGATTTTTAATCTCAAATATTTTAGGAATGCAAGAGCTGTTGCAAGTTATTGGCACTGAATTTTCCTTAGCTGTTTTTGAATCCCACCTTTTGGGATGGACTAACATGTATCTTGATTGCATGCTTCCCGCTGGGATTTGTATCAGGTTTTAAACTATCCGTGGTGAGGACCGTGGATTGCTAATTGTGAAGTTCTTACTGTGTGAAGTTTCTGCCAGAACTGTTTCTATCTAAATAAGATTATCCAAGGATGGGTGCTGAATTCAGTTACCGAATCCTGAAGGAGGAGCTGCTAACGTTACCTCCTTCCAGCTGAGAAGTTAGAGACTCTTGCAAGATATATAGGATTGCTCATGGTCCAGGGGACAGTGACAACTTCAGTGGGATAAGCAGGTTTTAGATTGGTGAAGTAGCAGTGGGATTGTGGAACATGTCTTTCTACTTCCATTTTTCACCATGGTTTTGGTTCACCTACCAATGTTTCTCCTTTTGTTTTCCCTCTATTTCACTTGTGGAAATTGAGCAGTTGGAAAACTACTTTCTGTGTCCTTCCAGTGGATGACCAAAAGTGAGGTTCTAGGTGAAGTAAATATAAAAATTCAGTGGCTTAGTTTTAATGAAAATATTAAAAATTAAAATATGTATCCATATCAGTAGGACCTTGATTTTGAATAGGGTGTGTTTTTTGAGGGAGTTGAGTTATACTGAATAGTTTAAGCAGTAGTGGATGTTATTGATGTGTTGCAACAATGCATTTGCCTGGAACATGTTGGGTATGGGCTCACCATCAGTGTGTGACAGCGCTGAATGGTGTGATTAGGTGGCTTTGGAGGGGGAAAAGAAGGGGCTGAGCACTCCACAGTAATGCTCTCATCCCAGGACCAAGCCCAGGCTGCCCACCCATGGATGATGTCATGGTCTTTTGTGACAAAACTGGCACCAGAAACAGTACTGTAAGCTGCAGCTTTCTTTCTTCAGACACTGAGCCTCCCTGTTACCTTTGGCGCAGTAGGGCTTACAAATATGGACATGGAGGTGGACCAAAGGAGGCTAAACAACTTTCAGGGAGTCAACGGCAAAGTGAAAAAGAGTATAATTTACACAGGCTTCTTTACATTACGTTGAGAGTCTTTGTTCCTATCCTCATTATATCTAGGTATTAAACACTGTTCTCTGCTGCATTCAGCTATGATCTTTTTCTTGTAAAGAAATAAACTATGTGAACGAGGTTGAAGACAAATTTTGAAATTTTAAACGCTGTCCTTCTTCTCAAATCTAAATCTCATGTTAGTTGTTTACATACATAATTTAATAACTTGCATATATTTTTTAATATATTATTCTGACAGTAGAAAGTGAAATCAGATTCAGGAAAAATATTCTGGTACATGGAATCTCAAAATACACATTTGCATTGGTAAGGTACTAGTGTATATTTTGTAGGGCTTATATTGCTACTCATTGTGGTTAGTGGTTAGTATGACTATCATGTTTTTGGAGTATTACATATCTGAGAAAATGTAATTTTTTTCTATTCCTTTTAAAATCAAATTACAATGTGACATTCAATAAAATATCTTTTGTGCAGCTAATAAAAATGAGATCCCATCTCACTGCTTTGACAAATAAACCACACAAGTCAAAATACTGCCTCTGATACAGTTTATAGCTTAAGCTTTCATGTCAGCCTTTCCTATAAAAAAGACCCATTATTTATTAATAGCCTTCTATGTCTTAAAAGTTTCTTTTTCTTGTGTGGAGAAAAAATCATTTGCCTTTTAATGGGGTGTCAGATTTGTTTTCCAAACCTTCTAAAAGGTTATCGTTGTTACATATGGACAAGTGCTTTTTTCAGAATCAATGTAAACTCTGTTACCAGGGTAATTTACTGCAGTCCCCTGGTAGCTGTACGGAAAACTTAATTTCACCGTTTTGCAAAGTGGAGGGGTGGGACTCTTTCCTTGTGGTTAACTATTTTCACATGGAGTGAAAAGAAAATGCATGCTTCTAGCACATACTAAATAACTGATGGGCTCTTACCCCCTGTTTGAGTTCAGGGCACACTGGCAGTCTGGTAGGGTTCATGGCATAGAAGGATGACTGACTGAATTAGATATACCATAAAACCTTTTAGCAATTAACCCCCAACTAACCAAAAGATTTAGGCTAATACTAACAGTGGATAATAAAAGCTAGTTAAATTTCCATCCATTACCCACACACATACACACACAAATATCTGAGCCACATTTTTTATGACAGAGAAGTCTGTACAGAGGGAAGAATATTCTATGAAGGATCCAGAGGTGTCAGGTTTGAGTCTGTCTTGCAGTTTGAGTTGAGAAATGACATGAGACACAAGCAAATATCAAATTCAGGCTTGTGCATTTAATTAGAGCTTGCATTAGCAGCTACCTTTTTCAGGCAATAATACCAGTATTTTTTCTCTAATAAACACTACTTAAAAAAACTTCCAAAACCCGAAACCACTAGGAACTACTTATGACCTAAACAACATTTTTAGATTAAAGTAGTTGCTTTTTACTTGTAATTTCTATTAACTTGTTTAACTGCCTAAAATATTTGGGGATGCTACCTACATTGCACAGAGAGGAGTGGGTTTCACAAAACAGACATCAGCTCTTCAAATGTGACATTTCATAATTTTTCAGTGCCCAGTGGTGGATGTTCAACAGACTGAAGACAGTTCACCACATCTGTGCTGTGCTTAAGAGGTGATCTCTGCTGGTGATCTCTGCTACTGGACTGAGGCACAGATGGCTCTCGACTTACCGAATTTTGAAGCTTGCACTTGTTCTGCACAGGGGAGGGACATGCAGTGCAAAGCTCCTTCTGGATCTCAGCAAGAAAGATCTGACAACAATTGGCATAATAAAAGATCTGGTTTTATAAGGTAGAACAAAAAAAGGGAATACAGATAATGGATAAATCTTATGTCACTTCAGATGCGGGGAACCCCATATTGATGCAGTGTTACAGACCTCATAAGGATTTTCCCATGGCATGTTGCACAGATGCCGTCCATGGACTAGCATGATAATTCAAAGACTTCTATCCATCAATTAAATTTTGGAACAAACTTCTAATATGTTGAGTAGGGAAAAAAAATCCTAAACTATGAACTATGAGTTTTAATTAAGAGTATGACAGACTTTGGTAAATTCGTGGATGAGATTATGTAGCATCCATTGCCTGAATTCAGTGACCCACTGTGTCTTATGGCAGGTATTTTATGAAGAATTCTACCATAGGAAGTTTTTAGTAAGGTGTCATTTTTATACTAAAGAAAGGTTTTGTCAGACTGTCCTGGATCATTTTCAAATACTGACACTGGGATCCAACATCATCAATGCTTGTCTGGCTGTGTTCTCATGAGGAATACCACCCACACAGATGCTAAGAGCTACTGAGAAACCTGCTGACATTCACTTTTTAGCAGGCTCAGTCTCCTTCTCTTCTCCCTCAGAAAATCCTAAATGTAAGGTGAATTTATGTGTATAATGACTTTGGAGCTTTGATTTCCAAGACCGGGAACATGTTTCTGGGGTTATTTTTGCCCTACCATCTTCAAACCCATGCTTTTGGGAGACATTGTTACAGATTATTTATTAGTGCCATTGACAGGAGAGGGAAAGGACATGCCATGTGTCAGTCATCAAGCTCCTCTCTGGAAGCTTGAATTCTGGTCACTGTTTCTTTCACGATATATGAGTCTACATGGCATACTGCATAGCAGAGGTATTCAGTGCAGTTAAAACTAATCTTGGTATTAGTGAATCAGTGTAGACATAGTAGGGCAAAGCTTGAGCTATGTACCTTCACAGATAAACTTCTACTTCATCTAGCTCATGTAGAGACCACTTGGATGTTTGTACCTCGCATTATAAGCTGAGTTTATAGTCAGAAAAACCTGTGACTGTGCTGATAAAGCACTAGGTCTCAGAGTATGAAGCTGTATTATAGTCAAGAAGCAGAATTTTGTCATATGGAGGCTGTCTGACTCTGTTTGGATTGGTGTTGTTGAAGTAGCAAGGTAACGATGCAGCAGCGTGTCCTTCAGTCATTGGACAAAAATCCCAGAATCAGTACAGACCTTGGGTCTTCCTTGTGGTAGGTATCCAAAGTGCATAAGACCTTGGCATAAAATAAAAACAGATCAAATCTGTTTTCACATGCTATCATTGCACCATCCAGCTACAACATGAACATGTTCATAGTTTCATTCCCAGAATAATTTTATAAGTTATTTGTTGTTGGAGTCTGGACTTATTGCTCTTCCTCACCTTAATGTGAGCTAATGTGTGACTGTAGCGAGCCCAGAAAATAAAAAATATTTGAACATTCACTGGTTTATTCTTCTTCTCATGATTCAGGTACTACTGCAAAACTAAAGGCCACCATTGAAAAGAGGTGCTGAAGGGTAAGTCTTTCTCTGGACCAGAGCTATCACACAGGCACTCCTGTCCTGCACAGGAGCTGTGAGGTGCTGAACTATGCTCAGATCACACACAGACCCTGTGTGTTGGCTCAGCTAGTTAGGACTAATGATAGAGTAGGACATCCTATATGTTGACGGCAATTTTCAGATAACTTAGCCTCTGAATTGAAATTATTTTCCAGTAAATATTAGCAAACAGACTTTTTACAAAACTGAATAATTTGTTCAAAAAGAGTAGGTTTTCTGATGGTGGCAAAAGATGAGTTCCCAGCTGAGATGGCACTTCCTGACAAATATCATATTACTCTGCCAAAGCAGAGGGCTTGCCTGTGATACTGTTGTCATAATTAATACAGTGAACCCCATTTTTTTTTCTTTAGAAACTCTTCGTCTTTAGAAATTATCCTTAAAATTCTAAATATTACTACTACTTCTTTTGTCACACTGTGGCAGTCATACAACATGAAACATTTTTGCTCAGACTATTAGAATTTGGCAAAGTTACAACATCTGAAAGTGAGGTCTCATAATGGGAAGTATTAAATAACTATAAATCACTGAGCAGCTCTATCTACATAAGCTCAGAAATACAGTTGCAAAAGCAGAAAAGCTCTCCTGAAATATAGCACTAGGTTTCCATGTGATTGTACTTTTTATCTGAGCTTACACTGGGGCAATGAAGTCATTGGAAGGTCAAGTGACCTACCCAAGATCACTGACTGGTAGTCAGTGACCGAGACACTATCACAGCCTGTGGAAGTTCCTGGCTCTGAGAGAAGTACAAGGTAAGTGACACTAAGGCACATCTTTTCTCAGTTTCCATTATGTTTCTAATCTCTCTTCACTACAGTAATGAATGATAATGAGTTGCAATCTTTTCTCTAGGTTACTCTTGCTGCTGCATCGGTGACACTTACTGTTACAATAAAGATATAAGTGGAGAAAAAAATTGTGATAGGTGATATTAGGAATAAGCAAACCTAAATAACTTAGAAAAAGAACAGTGGTTGCAATAACTTCTTAGAAAGGACAGTCTTACTCAATGTGTCCGTGTCAGGCAGGTCACCCTCTCCTTCATCTGGAATTGAAAATACTGTGAAAAAAATTGACATGATTCAGTAACTTCTACTTTATATAGGTAAGTCTTATTAATGAAAGGATAGAGACAGGTACATAGTTGACCTGATGATATTTACTATGCAAAATCACAGACTCAGTTAACTCAGCACTGAGGATCAAGCTCTTGTTATGCAGTTGCACTTAGGTGCTGGTGAATATTAAGCATTTCGGACTCATAGAAAACCAGTCTTCAAGGTTGTTCAGTGGTCATGACTCAGGTCACTTTTTTTTGAAAGAGCTCAGCACTCAGCAAAACTTCTTCAAAAGGCAATAGACTTTCAACCCTGCTACGCACTCAGTGGCTCCCACTGGTCAGACTGCGCTCTTGGAGGCTGTTGGCTGCTGCATCCTTTATCAAAGTCTGAGTGTGCACACTATACACTTTGCCTGAGAATAAAGGGAGTGAGGAGGAAGCAGGAAAGAACATTCAGTTGTCCTGTTTCTTTTTCTTCCTCTCCATCTTTCTCTTAGCCCCTATCTCTTTTTCCACTGATACAGTACTTGCATCTCCAGCACAGTTCCAACCAGAAAGAAATAGCAACTCTGAGCCAGAGCTGGAAAATAAAATGGCAGAAGACTGTGGGTAAGGGACAGTTTTGGGGAGACATGGACAAAAAACTCAGCAGTCAGCAATGTTGAGCCCCCTTGGTGCTAGTCTGGAAACATGTCCCATCCATGTGTTCTCGTAACAGTATTAGCCATGGTGGCAGCTGGTGAAAATTCAATAGCAATGGAATCCTTTGTGTATTTTAGCATGAGAATGTTCCATATGTTTGATGCTATCCCTTTAATCATCTTATGCAATGTTCATGATCTTGCTTTTCCATGGTCTGCTGAAATACAATGTCTTGTTATTCTTCAGCTAGTTGTAAGTGTGTGTTTGTGTGTCTCTGTGTGTGTGCTTGCAGTTCACTATAATTAGTTTATACTAGATTAGAATATTTTTTTCCATCTCCAAGTTATGATTTCCATTGTCATCATTCCTTTAATATCTTATTTTTGCAATTCATCTACTGGTTTCCTTTCTATGTAAAATTAGCATTAGATTCCTACAAGGGCACAAATGCAAAACCACTCACAAGCATAACAAGCCCTGTAAGGACTCATGAGTCTGATTGCTTAGAAGTCCTGGGTGTAAAGGAAAAAGGTATCTAAAAAATTGTATGGTAGGGGAACCTGCACTGTCTGTAAACCTTGGAAACCCCATAGTGTATGATGTGTGTGATGAGGTAAGGTGCAACTTGAGTTGCTCATGTTTATGTGACTCCTCCCATCTATAGTGTCACTAAACCCATCTTCTTCCTAAAAAAACCAACTAACTTGCAGCTCTAGCAAACATTTTACCATGACTTTGGTTCAACTGTTGTGATGGTTCCTTCTGTGAATTGCCTTTTCTGCTGGATAAGGGGAGATATTATACTAAAATAATATTTTTTATATTTAGCTACTCATTTCCCAGGTCTCGTTTGAGAACATCAGTCAGAAAGCCTATTATCTGTTTAAAAGACCCATTTATTACAGTCACTATTTTTCTCCTACTCTTTGGGTTAATGAAAAAAGTTTGAAATATATCTAAGATTTTAAACCTTTAGTTCGATAAAGTCTGTGTTATGAAGTAGGATTTTTCAGTGGCTCATTAAAGTAATTAAAGTTAACACTTCTAGTTTAAAGCATGCTAAAAGCTTTGAAATACCCATTCTCTCTCTGTCCATTCACACGTTATATAAAGCTTTACCTCTTATGAAATACCTTAAAAAATCTCTGTGGATGGTTTTGGTGGTTTCCATCATATTAGGGAGAGTCCCACCAAAGTGGCCATGCTGGTGAATCATGACCCTTGAAAGAGAGCCACAGTGAGAGTAGAATTGCTATTTTCCACACTTGAAATGCTTACTGCGTCTGTTCTGTGGTGGTATACCAAGTTTTTAAAACCTAAGAGAAAGGGATTGTGAAGGTTCTTCTTTTTTGAAGGACAGTTTCTGCTCTTACCATAGTAAGCAGCAAGCAGAACTGTCTAAATAATTCATTAGCTGAATTTTTATTGTTTCTCTGAATAATCTGTATAGCAACTTTTGATTTTCTTGAAGATGTTTGTTATTCTAAGTAGTTTAATGCTACCCTATTTCTGGTCCTACAGATTTGTTTTGAGTATTTGATGCATACAAGTGGACCTTTGCTGGTTAATTTATCAGCTGCATCACATAATATTGTCCCTGTTTCTGTATGGAATGAGCATAATTCTTCAAATTGTGTATCTACTGGGAATGCAGCATTTCTGAATTCACAATTTGTATTCTCTGAGTATACCGTAGTATTCATTTAACATTAATTTTCCATGAATGTTTCATGTACCTTGTACTGGTTAATAACATGAAGACACTTTATGTATCCAAAACTCTTTTGTGGTGTATTGGGGGAATTTGTAAAGCTGTTTTGACTACACTTCACTAGTAGTTTGCTAACAGAATTTTTCAAGTTGCTTCCAAACTCTTCTCTCTTGAACCCTGTTCTACATCCTCCATAGGCCACCATAACGTTGCTCTCAAAAATCATATTTAAAATGTAATGTCTTCTGAAAATTGATGCAAAAAAGGACAAAAAACTCATATTCTTCTCTATTTCAGGAGGCATTGGCCCAGCTAGGGTCAACAATTACTTGCTTACTCTAAGAAAAATTTATGAGAAAAATAAACCATAAGCTTTTATGCAAATGCTGCTTCTGGCCCTTTCCAGGGATGACTTCTACTGCTTTTCTTCCAACATGCTGGGTATGTTCATTTAGTTTCTATATACAAATATTAGGAGCTATAAAACAAGCCAATTCCTCTGTCTATGTGTCTGAATTTAAGATTCATTCACTTATTTTCTCTCTCTTTCCCCCTCCCCCTTACATGGGTTTTCCCTTTCCTGTAATCATACTGGTACAAAGGACTTGAGAACCACTTCCCTCTCTGATTAAATTTAAACAACGAGAGCTGCTGGATCTTGGGCTGGCAATGCTGGAATTGGGTGTCCATCACCCTCCCTTCTCCATAAGCCCTTGGTACCTGGCAAGTGCCCTGAGATACTGCACAACTATATTCTGAGGGATTGGGGCCTTTCAGGACCACCACTTTCCATAAACATATCTTTGATGGGGCTGTCATCAGCCATCTGAGACAGCCCTTCTGGGAATGCCATCAGAGTGTGGCAGTTAAGCAGGTGTACAGAGTCTTTGAAGTACCTGTGGAAGCTCAGTATGAGGAGCTGGATAATCGCAAGGCTCACAACACTTCTACATTTTAGGTGCTTGTAAAGATAATTTCAATAGGGCTGAACATTATTCATTTATAGGGAAGTCTAGTGGCTGCAGAAATCCTAAATCACAGCATTGGCTTCCTGCTTGATGCTAATTTGGTCCAGTTCCAGCCAATGGAGTTCCTTTTCCATTGTGTCATTTAATTACACATTTACCCACACTTCTCAGCTAGTAAGAGCCTTAATATATGGCCTCTTAATCTAATACTGTTCTATTAAAAACTACACTCAGTATTTTAAAGTGTTAGACAACAGATGGAATTGACAGTTTTAATAGGTAGCAACTAACATCATCTCCCAATCTACACCTCTGTATTGGATTTCAAGCAACTGATATCACTGTGGACATGTGCAGATATGGAGCTTGCATTTAAAGGCAGAAATTCAATCAATAACCTGTCTCTCAACAAAGCTTACTAGATTATATCAGTTAGAAGTGACCATCTGGCCTAATCTTGGGAGTTCTGAGATATCATGTAGATCTTTTTCGCTAATGTCATTTTTATTTGGTTAACATTAATAAACCATAGCAAACATTGCAAATCTTGCAATCTGAAGCTGTAACTCAATTTTTGCCTTTAACATGAGACAAGTCAAACATCTGCTTCTCTAGGGGGAACGTGTGCGAGAGCCAGCAAAAGAAAGATGCAATCGCTCTGAAGATTTTACTGCCTTTCTAGGTGTTGTGAAATGATGAAAAGTGGCAGTCTTTTTTATTTACTAAAAGAAAAGTGTGTCACTAAAAGATATCCAACAACTAATGTGATTATTTCTGTGAATACAAAATATGAAGAGAAATATGTAGATAGCATTCTGGGGGTTAAAGTTTCAGAGTATTCTATGGCTGCTATAAAAGAAGAATGTACATTACATATTCATATACTAGATTTATGCTACAAATAAAGTCTAACTTTTAATCTGGTACAGTCAATATATATCACATATCTGTGATCAGTCGTTTAACGCTGTCACAGCCAGAATGCATAAACTCCGAAAAGCCTTTTTTAATACCAGAGTTAAGAACATTCTTTTCCATTTCTTTGCTACATTAAATTTAATTTCAAATTCTATTTTGTGTTTGGCTGAGTACCAGCACCATTAGAAGTTCAGAAATGTTCTGTTCACAAAAAAGAAAAATATCAGTGTCCCAGGTCTAATTATAACTTTGTACTTATAAGTGGTACAATAGTGATTCAGTTATGTAAATTATTGTCACTGGATTTTGATGTTGCAAAATAAAAAGCAGGATTGATTCCTAAATGGATCTGATGAAATCAACCCCCTTGAAATTCTGGAGATTCTTCTTTTTGGCTTTGTTCCATTGCTGATAAATTGAAATTTTTAAAATTTCAAACGGTGGAGTGCATCATGAATGCCCATAGGTAGGGAGGGGGAGAAGCAAAACAGGTGACATTGCTAAAAAGACACAATGTCAGAAGAAACTGAGAAAAAAAAAAAAAGAATATTTCGGAACTTCATTAAAGTAGTACCTCTTATTAGTACCTCTAATGGGGTCTTGTTTTAGGGTGCTTGGGACCCAGAAATCAAAGACATGTATCCTTCTCTGGACATTGGTACTCAGAACTGTAAAAAGCTGGGCAAGCCATTTCAGCCTAGTGTGCCCTCATTTCTCCATCTAAAAATGATGAGAATGATTGTTACCCGCCTTTATTTTTGGAAACTAAGTTTTATCATTTAATGCCTTCTAAAGATTCGGGCTGTTTTGCTGTTATGAAGTATTTCACTCACAAAATGGAACTAGCTGACTCTGAGAACAAAAAAAATTCTACCTTGCCTCCCGTAAAACAAAATCTGGAACACAGGCAAACCCCTGAAATTCCTAAAATAATAGAAAAAGGTAGAATGTCAGTAGTGTTATTGTAAAAAGATTTGAAAACCAGGGTGAAAATAGACTCTGGAAAAACTGCAAAATCAGGGAATAGTACGCCCGACAAGTTAAATACTTTTTTTTGGAAAAACAAAATTTCGGTAAAGATTGTCCTTGAAATATCTTGGATGTGATTTTTTTGGGGAAATAATATTTTATTTTTGCGGTTTACTTTCCTCTTTTTTGGTGAAAGATGAGAATCTGTAGCGGATTTCAGTTCCTGATTTTTTTTTTTTTGGTCAGCCTTCTTATTCAAGTATGTAAAAAATATTGTTTCTTTCAAAATATATCACAGGCGATGCTAACAGTTTCAGCCAGATCTAACAAGGGAATGGAATTCTGCATAGCAAAGAGAGTCTTAAGATGTCTTCTTTTTCTTTTATTGCTACCTGTGAATCCAGCAGAATCCTGAAACTGACACTTGTCAGCCGTCCTCTTAAGTGAAGATGAAATTTTTGCAGTGTTTGTTTACCAGAAAACAACTGAATACTTTTGCAGGAAGAAACCCCTACATTTATCCATTGCTAGTAGTTTATTGGCCAGCAGTAGAACACAGCCAATGGCTTCTTCCATGCTAGCAGGCTATGCACATATAGTCCTTTTTTAAACTCTCTGTTTCTCACTGTAGTTAATAAATAAGGATGCGGATGAGAGATTCATAGTTAATTTTCAGTAGCTAGCACAGCATGTCTCAGCCTATAAAGTTCTGGAAGTCTCAGTCTGTGAATTCCTTGATACTGACAAGCCAAACAGCTTAGAAATTATAATTATAAGTTACAAGTGTCTTAAGGGTTGTTCTTCTGACATAAAACTAATTTCATGTTTTTATTCATAATGTGAAATAGATGAGAGGATGGGACCTTATTTAGATTGAGCTCCCAGAGATATCACAGGCTCTGTGTCCTGATTATAATGGGAAAAGATCACTTACTTCATTCCTTGTAGTTGGTTGATTCTTTCTTTGTGCCTTTTTTTTTTTTTTTTACAATCAGGCTAACAAAAAAGTGAGATTTCTTCCACTTTTCAGCCCAGCTTTTTTCATAGGCAGATATCTACTGGTGACTGTTGTTTTTTTCCTTAATGGTAGTCATACTAGGGCATATCAGGTTCTCTCCTTGTGAACTGGTTCCAGCTTGACACCTCCTTTTGCATGAGTGATGTACACCTGTACTAATTTCTTTGGCCAAGTAACTTCATGAATAGACAAGTAAGAAGGTGAGACCTGGAAGGAGCCATGGACAATGCAGCCTCAAAGGGAGAGGACAGTCCCTGTCACCATTTCCCTGGAAGAAAGCATGGTATTCCGAAGACAACAACTCACTGCCCAAAACTACTCCAGGTCTTCAAAGGCTGGGGGTATCTGAGGGGCATCCTGTGGGTGTTCTGGTTCCCCCAATCTCATTAAAGCTGTGTCACCAAAGCCAACACCAGTCCCATTTTGGCATACATGCTGGGATTGGCAGTTGCTGGGAGGCCTGGGGTGAACAAAAGCACAAACATGGGGACAAAGTTGATTCCTTCCACAAACCTCTATATAATCAATGTAGAGGGAGGAAGGCAGGCCAAGGTCTATAAGATAGTAGTGAGAGAGAGAATGGGTTTCCATTTGCTGACTGAGCTCTGCCAGTCTTTCCTCCCTGCTTCAGGAAACAGATTTGGCTCATGTTCACCTCTGGTGATTAGGAATTACTCTGCTGCAGTAGTTGAGTCGTTCTGGCCTTCAAGTGCTTAAATGAGCTGCAGTAGTTCCAATCTTAATTTTGCATGTGTAATTGAGGATTTGCATTACTTAAAAATCCAGTAATTCCCACATGGATGTGCAATGTCAGCATCAACAAATTCAGGTATTGAACAGGTAGTATAACTTTAGCTAGGATAAGTGAAGTTCCTTACATCCGTCTCAGAAAACTCCATGGTTTTATATCTACTGGACTTAGTCAGATCCTTCTTCAGAGAGGTTTGAAGTGGAAGCTATCTCAGAAGGATGTTGTGAGGTTATGCAGAGAAAAAATTAGAAGGGCCAAACACCAACCAGAACTTAATCTGGCTACTGCTGTAAAAGACAGAAAAAATATTTTTTACAAATAATGTAACAAAAGGATGGCTAAGGAAACTCTCCATAAAAACATAGAAACAAAGGACAAGGAAAAGGCTGAGGTACTTAATGCCTTCTCTGCCCCAGTCTTTTATAGTTGTCCAAGTTGTCGTCTAGGTATCCAGCTCCCTGAGCTGGAAGATAGGGACAGGGAGCGGAATGAAGACCCCATATTTCAAGGCAAAACAGTCAGCAACCTGTTGTGCCATTTAGACACACACAAGTCTGTGCGGCTGGATGAGATCCACCCGAGGGTACTGAGAGAGATGATGGAAATGCTCACTGAGATACTTTCTATCATCTACCCACAGTCCTATCTTACTGGGGAAGTCCCAGTTATCTGGAAGTCAGCAAATGCCCGTCTACAGGAAGGGCTGTAAGAAGGATTTGAGGAACTACAGTACTGTCAGTCTGACCTTACTGCTGGGGAAGGTCATGGAGCAGACTACCTTAAGTGCCATCACATGGCATGTGCAGGACAACCAAGGGATCAGGTCCAGCCAGCATGGGTTTATGAAAGGCAGGTCCTCCTTGACCAACCTGATCACATTCTGTGATAGGTAGACTCTCTTACTGGATGAGGGAAAGGTTGTGGATGTGGTTTACCTGGACTTTAATAAACCTTTGACACCATTTCCCGCAGCATTCTCCTGGGGAAACTGGCTGCTCATGGCTTGGATGAGTGCATAGTTCCCTGGGCAAAAGACTGGATGGATGGCTGGGCTCAGAGTGTGGTGGTGGAGTTACATCCAGGTGGTGGCCAGTCACAGGTGGTGTTCCTCAGGGCTCAGTATTGGGGCCAGCCCCGTTTAATATCTTTCTTGATGATCTTGGCCAGGTGATTGAGTTCACCCTCAATTAGTTTGCAAATGGCCCCATGTTGAGTATTGGTCTGCTGGAGGGTAGGAAATCTCTGCAGAGGCATCTAGACAGGCTGGATTGATGGGCTGCAGCCAATGGTATGAGGTTCATTAAAGTGAAGTGCCATGTCCTGCACTTCAGTCATGACAACACCATGCATCTCTACATGAGCCAGCAGTGTGCCCAGGTGGCCAAGAAGGTCAATGGCATGCTGGTCTGTATCAAAACTAGTGTGGCCAGCAGGATCAGGGGAGCAATTGTCCCTCTGTACTCAGCACTGGTGAGGCCACACTTTGAATCCTGTGTTCAGTTTTGGACCCCTCACTACAAGAAAGACATTGAGGTGCTGGAGTGTGTCCAGAGAAGGGCAATGGAGATGGTGAAGGGTCAGGAGAACAAGTCTAATGAGGAATGGCTAAGGGAGCTGGGGTTGTTTAGCCTGAAGAACTTGGGGAGAACTTGTTCTCTACAACTACTTGAAAGAAAATTGTAGTGAAGTGGGGTTTGATTTTTTCTCCCAAGTAGCAAGCAATAGAACAAGAGGAAATGGCTTCGGGTTGCACCAGAGCAGGTTTAGGTCAGATATCAGGAAAAAAGTTTTTCACCAAAATGTTTGTTGAGGGAAGTGGTAGAATCACCATCCCTGGAGGTATTTAAAATATATGTAGATGTGGCACTTTGGGACATAATTTATTGGTGGACTCAACAGTGCTGTATCAATGGTTGGAACTGATGACTTTAGACACCTTTTCCAGCCTTGAAAATTCTACAACTCTATGATTCTAGTTTTAACTATCTAAAAGTGAGGTGCCAAGTCTAATCAGGTTGTAAGCTGGAATGATTTTGTTGTGACTTGGTCCTTCTGTAGAAAAAGCATTAAATCTCTTATTCTATTCTGAAAGAACCATAAATTAAGTGAAAAATAATGTGTTTTGACAATTTTCTTTTAGGTTTTCAGAAACAGTTCTTTACTAAAATAGCTCTAACACAAATCTGCTTTCTAGGTATAAAGAAGGAGACTAACATAATTGCCAAAGTCTTCTTGTGTCAGCAAATGTCTAAGAACTGAAAGATCATGGAGAAAATATTTTCTTTCCCTCCACTCTTCCACAAATGTAGTTTCAGAAAGTCAGGATTGCAACATACGAGCAGCAAAGAAGAGATTCAATATATGCATTGGCTTTCTCAAGCTGTGAGAGGCTAGTGGGAAATTTTTCATAGTCAGTTGTCACATTTCTGCAACCTTAATTTGCTTGAAAAATAGGAATCCTTTCTTTTTTTGTCTTTCAGCACGGAATAAGAAGTTTAAAGAACCTCATCGTGGTTTCAACATTTATCCAAGATTAATTTAAAGAGGACTTCTGGACATGGATTTTTCTGACATAAGGTCTCCACCACAGAAAGTGGAGTTATTTGCAATATTTACTTGCATGTGATACTGAACCAAGGCATGGCTGAACTGCATGCTACTTTCTATTTCTGCTACTGACTTCCTGTGCAGGCTTGAGCAATTTGCTTCAGCTCTTTGACTACAGTTGTGGAGTAAACCACAGGACTTCATCCCAAACTCAGCTTACACCTCCCGTGTGAATGCAGACCTGTGTAGAGGTCTATGCTAGATCTCAATCCAAATCCATTATACGACTGTAAGAGAGATAGTGAAACTTTAAGTTCACTGTTTTGGAGACTGGGTGGGACACTGGGTGGCCTGAGCTTTGCTAGGCCACTTTCTGCAGGTGTCCTGAAGTTAGCAACAGACATGCACAGAGATGAGCCAGGGTTTCAGTTTCTTTTGAGTCAGTGCAGTACTAATGTGAAGTTTCACTTTCTGATACCTTGTCTGCATTCACCTCTTTGGACAAGAGATACTTGGGAAGCAGGAGCCTCTTTCGATGTCCTTTTATATTGTCTATTATTATTATTATTATTACTACTATTATTATTACTGTTATTACATCACAATAAATTATGATCAGTAATAATAAATTTGCTTTATCACACCATTAAAAGTTGTTAGTTATCTTGGGTAGTCTTTTTCTGAGTTATCTTTCACTTTCTTTTTCATTTTGGTCAGGTTTTTATTGTCCTTGTGAGACTTGCTTGGATTAGACTGTGATGCATGGCTTGCTGGGCTAAGGCAGATTGTGGATGATAAATAGCAAAGAAAAACAACCTATAGTTGCTGGAAAATGCACTACAACCTCTGTGTTTGCAAAGACAAAATCTTAGAAGGTCAACTGATAGAAAGGCTTTCAAGATATTCAGAAGATAGATTTCTGTAAGAGAAATGCAAAGCAACTACAGGATATGTTTGAAAGGTGAGATTTGGTTAGTTCATAGAATCACAGAATATGTTGAGCTGGAAGGGACCCACAAGAATCATCGAGTCCAACTCCTGGCCCTGCACAGGACACCCTAAGAATCACACCATGTGCCTGAGAGTGTTGTATAAATTCTTCTTGAACTCAGACAGACTTCGTGCTGTGACCACCTCCTTGGGGAGTCTGTTTCAATACCCAACCACTCTGGATGAAAAATCTTTTCCTGATATTCAACCTATACTGCTCCTAACACAGGTTCATGTTGTTTCCTTGAGTCCTGTCGCTGGTCATGAGAGGGAAGAGATGGGTACCCACCCTTCTACTTCCCCTCATAAAGTTCCTGAAGACTGCAATGAGGTCTCTTGTCAGTCTCCTCTTCTCCGGGAAGAACAAACCAAGTGTCCTCAGCTGCTCCTCATAAGGTTTCTCCTCCAGACCCTTCATCAACCTCATGGCCCTCATTTGGATGGTCTCCCATAGCTTAATGTCTTTTTTATATTGTGGTGCACAGTCTGCACACACTATTCAAGGTGAGGCCACACCAGTGCAGAGTAGATTGGGATAATCACAGAATCACAGAATATGCTGAGTTGGAAGGGACTCACAAGGACTATAGAGTCCAACCCGTATCCCTGCACAGAATCACCCCAAAGAGTCACACCATGCGCCTGAGAGTACTGTCCAAACACTTGAACTGTATCAACTCCCTTGAACTGACTGATGATGCTTTGCCTGATGCACCCCCAGACATGGTTGGCCCTCCTGGCTGCCAGGGCACTGCTGACTCATATTCAACTTGCCATAAACCAGGGCCTCCACCCAGGTCCCTGGCTGCAGCACTGCTTTCCAGCCTCTCCTTCCCTAGTCTATACACGCAACCAGGGTTACCCCATCCCAGGTGCAGAATGCAGCACTTGCCATTGGTAAACATCATAGAATTGGTGATTGTCCATCTCTCTAATTTGTCAAGGTCTCTCTGCAGGGCCTCCCGGCCCTTGAGGGAGTTGAGAGCTCCTCCCAATTTAATGTCATCAGCAAACTTACTTAGTTCTAGTCCTGCATCCAAGTCATTAATGAAGATGTTGAAGGGCACAGGGCCGAAGGTTCCCATAGGTTCCCCGTGGAACCCCACTAATGACAGGTCGCCAGTCTGATGTTACTCCATTCATTATAACTCTTTGTGCCTGACCTGTGGGCCAAGTGCTCACCCATCAAGTAACATGGTTATCCAGCTGTGTGCTGGACATTTTGTCCAGAATGATACTGTGAGAGACAATATCAAAAACTTTGCTGAAATCCAAAAAGATTACACCTGCTGGTTTTCCTAAATCAATTAGGTAGGTTACCCTGTTGTAAAAGGAAATGAGATTTGTCAAGTAGGACTTCACCTCTCACAAAGCTGTGCTGGCAGTGACAGATGACTGAGTTGTCCACCAGGTGTTTTTCAACACTTCGCAGAATAACCTTCTCCATAACTTTACCAGGCACTGAAGTGAAACAGACAGGCCTGTAGTTTCCAGGGTCCTGCTTCTTGCCCTTCTTGAAAATTGGAACGATGTTTTCCAGCTTCCAGTCAGCTGGGACCTCTCTGGATTCCTAAGACTGCTCAAAAATCATTGAGAGAAGTTTTGTGATTACATCAGCCAGGTCTTTGAGGATTCTTGGATGAATCCCATCAGGCTCCATAGATTTGTTTGGATCCAGCTGGAGCAGCAGACACCATACAATTTCAGCGTTGACTGGGATTTGATCGTTCTCACAGTCATGGTCCTCCGGCTCAGAGCACTGATATCCCCTTGGTCTGTCATCCGTGTAGAAGACAGAGGCAAAGAAAGCGTTAAAAACCTCTGCTTTGTCTCTGTCCCTGTTTGTGAGGTGACCATCCATCCTCATCCTGTAATAAGCTGATGATATTTCCATACTGCCTGTTGTCTGCAATATATTTGAAAAAACTCTTTTTATTGCGCCTCACATTTTTCTGGCCAGCTTCATCTCTAACTGTGCTTTGGCTATACAAATTTTCTCCCTACAGTGGCAAGCAGCATGTCTGTATTCTTCCCATGTCACTTGACCTTGCTTCCACTGGACATACACCATTTTTTCCATCTTATTTCCAAGAGAAGATCCCTGTTCAGCTAAGTTAGCCTTCTATTTCTCCTGCTTGACTTCTGACATTTGGGAATTGCTGCTCCTGTGCCCTTAAGAGGTGATTGAAAAGTGACCAGTACTGATGGACCCCAGGACCTGCAAAAACATTTTCCCAGGGGATTGATCTTACTAACTCCCTGAGCAGCTTGAAGTCTGCTCTCCTCATCTCAAGAGTTGAGGTTTTTATGTAATGTTCATTACATAGAGACACTGGTTGGAAGAGAGTTCTCCTCCACCTGGATGAGTTTTTGGTCACAAGAGCAGGGAAAAGCCAAAGGGAAAAGAGAAAAGGGAAAATGGAAAAAAAAAAAGAAAAAAGGAAAGAGATATAAGGAAAATGCAAAAAGGATAAAGGAATTTTAAGCATTCCTTACACGGAAAATACCTCAAAAGTGGAATAAATACAATGATAGTTCTTGGGTCTAGATCCTTCAGTCTGAAGTAGTGAGGCTAGAAAAAAATGAGTGCAAGCTGGGAACAGAGGTCACTGTGTTGTGTGGAGGGGGCAACTGGGCAGAGAAAATGTTACACAGAGAGAAATGGAAGTAGAAAAACAGAGAAGATGACAAGAAGGAGTTGCAATAAGAAGACGAGGAAGAGACGGAACCAAAGGACGAGAAGTGCTTGATGGGAGACTGCAGTTCCGAAAACCTTATAATTGAGAAACTTACCAATGACTTCAGGTGCCACAGGAAAGGTTGACCTTCACCTTTGTTCAGACCACCCTGAACACCTCTAGGATGTCCCACAGTAGATACGGAGGTGTGTTTAAGTCCCTAGGTTGTATTCAGTCCAATTTGATTATAAGTAAAGTGGAATTTAACATTCCCCACAACATCATGCCTGACAGTCCAACTTGATATATATGAACAAAACAAGATCACTGTCTCCACTACTAATAAATGTTCAAAGTGCAGGATTTTTGGTGGAGGTTAAGGAGAAATATACACTGTATAACATTAATTGCATATCTCTTAAGCATGAAACCCTGATATATTATGACTTTTAAAAAATATATGACAATAGTACATTGCACACATTTCAGAAGAAAATTATGTCTTTTCCTGGAAAATCTACTTTGTCTGACGAGCTGATGTAATCATTTTAGTGAAGGAGGAGGGCTGCAGAGAGGAAACCTGCAAAGATTCGAAGGTTGGAAATGATGAACAAAAGGCTGAGGGTTTACTTTGCATGCAAATAAGTAATTCATCACAAATCCATAAACCAATTAGTAATGAACTAATGATATTGCTTAACAACTGTATTTTTGATTAACATATAAATAATTTAGGTGAGTATTTCTTTGGTCATGCCAGTTTCTGCTATTATTTACTAGCCTTGTCGTGACCGCTCTCAGATCACATGCCCCTTATGAAACATTTCCCAATTTATTGCAAGGACCAGTTTGTTTTAATGCGCTCAGTTAACACCGCTAGAGCTATTAACAAGCTTATTAGCATAATCCATTGTGATATATCATTGTATAAAAGTTCAGCTCCTCAACTGAATGGGACTAGGAAATGGCTTTGAAGATTTTATGATACAATAACTATCCATTTGATAAGCAATTAAAAAGATACTCTGAGACATTAAGAGTGAAGACAATGGCAACATGAGGAAAAGAGGAGGGGGTTGAGAACAGAAGCTGATGCCTGGTGTGAGAACCATGTAAGTTTTGTTGCTCCTGCTCCTTAGCCACAAATTGCATGCTGCTGCTGGGCTCTAAAGCTACAGTAACAAGTTGGGCCTGACTTTGTCTTTTTAAGCTAGGCAAAAAAAGAACAAAGCAGTTTAAGGCTCAGTATCTTCTGCGAGCTCACCCATGATCACTTCCTCAGACGCTCTAAAGAACGTTTCCATACACAGCTGAAACTCTGATTTTATGTTGACTTTTGCTTCTTTTAAATTTTAAGTTCCTTTTCTTATGTGTCTGCATTATCTTTAGTGAACTTCTGCAGAAAGAAACAGAATAAAGGTTGCTGAACACATTACTACACATTATTGTTCAAAACTCGCTTTGTATATGGCTGTATTGTGCTTTTAAAATGAACATGCAATGAAAATAGTAGCATCTCTATTGTGAAAAAAGTAGCTTTTCAAGTATTGCTTTCTCTGATATGCAATAGCTCTGATATGCTAATATTTTGTTCAGCTCAGTCTTGATTCTCCAGGGATTATTTGACCAAAATGTCCACTGTCTATATAATAAGAAATATTCATGATATCATGCATTCACACAGAATTTTTCTACTGGTTTACTTCGATGTCTTACATACATTGATTAATTCTTCCTCCTGATAAGGAATGGAATAGAAAACTGACTTCTGAAGGCAGCATGATCTAGTGTTTTGTACAGCAAATGGAGATTTGGTTTCCAGTCTTACTGATATTGCCAATTTCCTAAGCCAATTTTCTAAGACTCAGTTTGCCTATTTTAAAAACTGGTATCAAAACATACAGGTTTTCAGAGTCCTGTGGTGTTTGTGCATGAAAAACATTTACATCCTAATTGAGAGGTGTTACATGGAATGTGATAGCTAAGGCAATAAGTTTTAAATAATTTATCTTATGTCCCAAATCAAGTTGCATTAAGAGGGAGACATTTTATTCTTAACTGTTTCATATTTGATATCTTTTTGAAGAGTCTTAAGAATTGTACGGCAACTGAAAGCTGCTCAGGCTGAACCATTTCCTGATATACAGTTCTCCCTGCAAACAGATTTTTTGAAGATAGATACATGAGAAGGAATCCAGTGTCTTTGTGAAAGCCAGAGGGATGCTCCTGCCCACTGCAGAGGCATATGTGTGTGTCACTCTTGTGACTAACTACATTTATCAGCTACCTCAGGATAGGAAGGGTTAGGGTTTTTTTTGGCATTTTCTTTGAATTCATTTTACTAGGACACACTTTTAAAGCTATTTTTATGGTTGAAAATCTAAATTTTGGGGAATGAAATGTTAGACCAAAAACTGGCAGTTTCTTTGTAAATTGTGGCTCTATCTCTGTTGTCTAAAAAACGAGCACTGTAAGAAAGTGTTCTTGCCATCCAGACGTAATAATCAAGCAAATATCCTCATAAAGGCAAAACTCACTGTGGTAGATGGAATAGTTGTTTGCATTTACTGAATACGGAGAACACACACATTAAAAACGTCCAACAGGTAGTGTAACATACACTAATAAGGTAAAGAATTAGTCCAGAAAATGTTATTGCTTCTGAGCACTCAGCTATACAAATTTAATATCACTGTAGAAACCATGCTATACTAACTAGAGGTGTGAACTAGTGCATTTTAAGAAATTATTTATCTGAGCAGAAGTTGTGGACCAAGGTCAGCACAGCCACTCTTATCTATGGATACATGCACCTGAAAATTCTCCAGCCATCAGAAGAAATTTGGGGTAGCTTTGAGTAGGCAGAGAGGCTCCACAAACCTTCCCCTTTTGATGAGTGTGATCAGAGCTAATGAAGTAAAGGAAAATTAGCTGAATCTTCTCCAGATCCTGCTTATTGATAGGTCCTGGGAGAGCTCCTTAGAGTTGCTCAGAGTTAGTTGAGGAAGAGCTGGCCTGAGAATGCCCCACTTGCATTGTGTCCTGCACACTTCTGTACCACCTGAGAATTAGGGAAGCACAATGGCAGAATAAAATCACTTTTGTCTCCCAGTCTGAAGTCCAGCATCCTCTGAGCCTCTCTGAAACATAAGGACTCTGGCTTTATATACCTATTTGTTTGCCAAGAGATTGGATGATATATAGGGTGTCATCATTTTAAAACTGGTTCAGACTCAAAACTGTGGGTTTCATTTGAGTGTGATGTGAAGTATCATATACCTCTGGCCAAGGAACTGCAGCTCATTTAGTAGATAAATTGAGATGAGAAAAATGGCACAATTTAAATATCAGCGATCAACAGAAAAAGGGGAGGGGAAGAGAGAGAGAGAGAAGGAGCCCATCTTCTTTTATTACAGCCATCTTAGTGCTTCGACAACAGGTAGTAGTATTACATATTCCCTTTCCACTTTAAAGCTCTGGTAATTTCCTTCCTCGTGTCGGGGCAATTTTATTCATTGTTTCCTTGCAGCAGTGATTGATGTTCTGAGCTGCTAATCTCTCTGAGTGATAACTATTTTCATGTAAGTCCATGAGTCTATGACACAGGCTGCTCGGCCAGGGCTACTGCTGACTACTTATTTTGTGCCTCATTTACATTTCAATCTTGGCCTCATGAATGTAAAACCTAGGCTGCAAATTAATAACAGGAAGAATATTAGACCGCTCCAGAGTGGGGGAACAATGCAAATCCACCAGAGCACAAGGCTTTACCATTGTGTTCCAGGAGGGACTCATTTATTGGCCGGCACTGAATGACATTACAGAGAATGGCATATCCAGAGTGACACAAATTTATTTCTGTCCCCAGCGCTCCAGTATATTTTCATAGAATCAGGGGGCTATTTGTCTAGGGACAATTTAGTTTCCATGAAAAATTTAAATGGTTTCTGTGGAGATAGTGGAGTGAAATTTAATTTGTTTCTCATTTACTACAGCAGGTATGAAAAGGAGAAAAATTGGATGTCTGATGGGCTGAAATTGGTGCTGTCCCTCCCCACTATCCCCAAAAGGCCTGTGGGCCTATATCATAGAGATTGAGCAAGACTACCTCATCCCTCCCCTTAGAGGATGGTAACCTTAAACCAACTTACAGAAAACCTTTGGGGAGGCTGCCAATCACCCTGAAAACAACATTTCCATCGATCCCCTGTCTGTGTGATTTATGGCTTCATTTTACGGTAATTGAGAATTAGTGAGAAGATTAGCAAGGCTCAACACTTCACCTTGATATGCACACTAAGCACCGTAATTTGTCACTAAGGGATGTCGGACACTTTTTTAGTTACACGGGGTTCCCATCTAATTGAATTTAGAGATAACATGGAAATTAATTTGACACAGGAAAATTTTGAATACAGCCATTTCCTCTATTGTAATGCACAATACTGGGCTGCATTCAGGGGCAGCTATATTGATCCTGATCACTTTCAATTGTGGCCAGCTGAAGGATGGAATACACTAAATCTTATTTAAGCTCATATGAAAGCAGTTCATCTGCAGCAATCTGTGGCAGATAAAGAATATTACCTTTCATTTTGTCTGACTGCATCAAGATGAAGTTTTGAAAATTTACTTCTTGCAGCAAATATACCAAATGTCTAAAGTCAACAGTTACAATTCAATTACAGACCAGCTCTTGTGGGCTGTTTACAGGGTAATTTGCTACTTAGGCAGCAAATGAAAATACTAACTATACTCTCCATGCATAGAGAAGTTACAGCACACAGAGAAGCCCCAGGAAAGACAAAGAAAAAAGATTCCAAACTTCTCGGCAATTTAAAGCACTGCACATTGCATTAGTCTCATTATAGCTTGAGTGGTTTCATACACAATCATTTTTTGTTTGTTACTGAGCCATTTTGTGGGAAGTTTATTTTATCTTGGAGGCTTAGCATCAGAGTCACAAAGAGGTTACATGGTACAGACTCTTCATATTTGAGAGACACTCTACCACAAGACTTTCCTGCATTTACATTTCTATTTTATTCCAATTTTATTCTTTATAACTCCCCTTTATGCTGTACTTTATCCTTCAAATAAGGACTTCAGTTTCAAATAAGGACTTCGGTTTCAACAAATTGCTGAGGAAGATTATTCCCTCAGAAAGGTGCTCCCTGCTGTGAATAGTGGAAGCAGATCTTGGCACTTTATGCCAGAGGGTGCGTGGCTGGGATATTTATAGACATTCTTTAACAGACCATCTGGCTTGCTTTGTTCATATCTGTTTTAGTGATAATTGGCCTGAGATGAGCTGTAATCAAGATATATTATTCATTACCTATTATTATTACATGATGGATGTTAATCCGATCATCATTACATCGCTGTTTGGAAAGACTTTTGAAAGGTTTAATCATAATAGTTTAAAGCTGTTATTTATGCAGCCCTGTTCTGTAGTCATGGGTACATACCTGCTTCTCTGAACATTGAGGACATTCCCCAGTGTACAGGCATCAAGAGATGGAATTTAATGGTCATAGATACGTAGATGTGGTCAATAGGTTTAACCTGGATCTCTCAAGATGTGGTCATAGGACTTGGAAGAAATGTTATGCTGAAAGCTGTCCTCATCCAAATGCCAAATTCCTTGGAATTACTGATGGCAAATGACAATTGTTGTCAGCACTTTTATATCCCTTCAGTACTTCAGTCTCCTGTAGGCATATTATCTGGTCTCCGGAGTTTACCTGCAGGTAGTCTTCTGCAGGAGATGATGAGTGGCATTGCTCAGAGAGGTCAACCTGTTAGAAATGACCTTGTGATTTTTACTCATTTTATAGCTGGAAAAGTTGCTTCTCAAAATAGTAATTTGATGAATATAATTAACTATGTGCATATGTAATTCTCATATCACATTTTCATTGGTTTTCAGTAATGTAACGTAAAAAGGTGCTAACATGACAAAAATATCACTGCTATAATAAGCTTAAGGAATTTGGATCATTTTAGCCAGGATTTGCTTTCATATTTGGATGTCTTTTGGATTATACTAGAGATATAGATTTCTCCAATACAATGAGGAACATATTAACGTAATAAAAAACTTACTAATGCAACAATATATCCATATTTGATTTATATGCCATGTTATAGTATCTAAAAAACCCCACCCTTTTCTTCCTTTCTGAATGGCAAGCAGTAAGGTATGATGTCATAGTTGTCTGTCTTTTTATGTCTTCATAAAATATTTTTGTATTTACTTCAGAGTTTCTTTCCACTGCCTGCAAGTGTATTCACTTAAAGATCTGTCCATTCCAAGACAAATTAGAGAATTTGCTTTATAGGGTGATAGTCCTACAGATGTTTGTATCTTTCCTGAGCTGGGCTGAAAAGCTGTAGCCACTATTTTTTCTCTACCCCAGAGCAGAGTAGAGAAGAGCAGAGAAGAGAGAGAAAAGAAAAAGAACGAAAGGTGAAAAGAGAAAGAAATAAAGAGAAAATAATAAAAAGAGAAAGAGATACCTAAAATGTGGAGGATTGAAAGAGTGAGTGGAGGAAAGAAAATAAGGATAAAAGAAAGAAAAGAGGATACAAAACCATGGGGATAACCATAGTTTTGCCTAGAGTAAAAAACGTACTTGTGTCTGAAGTCAAATCACCTTAGGCTTTGATCTTATTAATTTTCAGAAATTGGGGGTTATGTACAAAGGGATTCAAATGAATTGTAGCTATTTTCTTTCAAAATGACTATCCTCAACAACCTTCACTCTGTTGTTACTCTAAGACTGTAAGTGCTTCTATATCAGACACACTGTGGTCTTTGAACATGAATTTCCCTGAGTCTTGAGGGTTATAATTCTACGTGTGGATCTCAACACCACTGAGCATTTTGGTTCCAAGCATCACCAAAGCAGAAGGGACATTCTTTGTCATTTAACTCCTTTGATGGGTTTGATACAAGATTCATTCTTGTGATGTAGTTCACACTCTGTTTTGAAATACAGCTTTTCAAAGCAATTGCTTAGTGGTTAGAACCTTTCCAGGAAGTGAAATTTCTGGTCCAATTTCTGCCTTTCCCTGAAGAAGTTAAATTCCACCCCAAATCACTCACCTTATCACAAGAACACTGGATGCTCTATGCATGTATACCTAGACATATGGAATGAATTTTCCAGCCAAGAGGGAGCAAAACTGAGTGTTTCTACCAGCTGGACTGGAAATGGATCCATGGGTAAGGAGAAAGGGGTTCACTTCCATGTGAAGTGTTTCTGTTTTCTACACTAGGTTCATCAGTTCTCCAAATAGGGTCTCTAAATTTATAGTAATGAAATAAAATTTTACATGTATTTCTCTAGCTCTACTATAGAACTTTAGTATTTGCAGGGCAGCATAAGTCAACATGGCTATCGTGTATTCTGTGTCGACATCTTCTTCCCTGAAGGAGATCAGTCTTTGGGAGATATATTCAAAGACTTTAAAATGTGTATGCACACAAGCGTTCTGTTTATGTTAGTAAAGATGGTGCTATAAAAACATGACTTGCCCTTGGAGTGGAAGGTGATGAGTATGCTATGGTGATTAGTTCCCAAAAGATATCCCTCAATATCCCTCATACTTGGGATGGCTGCTAAGAATGTTCCAACAAGTGGTAGTGAGTGGTGTGGACAACTCCCTTATCTGACAACTTAAAGCTATACTTTAATCTTCTTGGCCAGTGTCACCAAGAGACTTACAGCAGGGCCATGAGTTGGACTCAGTGATCCTTGTGGACCCTTCCAGCTCAGCATATTCTGTGATTCTGTGAGATATGGACAAATTCTTTGAAGATAATAATTTAATTAAGCCTCCTGGAACAAGCAGAGCACAGGGACATAGCAGCTAATGCTGTCAGTCTTGCTAATAAGATGTGGACAAGGGGGAAAGATTTTAAAATAAAAGATTTAGATTAGATATCAGGAAAAGATTCTTTACCCAGAGAGAAGTGAGGCATGGGAATAGGTTGCCCAGAGAAGCTGTGGATGTCTCATTCCTGAAGGTTTTCAAGGCCAGACTGGATGGTACCCTGAGCAGCCTGATCTAATGAATGTCATCCCTGCCCCATGGCAGAGGTATTGGAACTGGATGATCTTTAAGGTTCTTTCCAATCCAAACCTTTCTACAATTCAATGATTCTTTCTATGTGGTGCAGTGTTCACTGTCAGCCAGTGTTTCCTAACTACTGTATGATAAGTTACAGCATTTTGCTGTAGTCTGGTTGAGGAGTGCCATGACTCTCATGTTGTCAGTTTTTGAGATGATATGAAGTTCAGATAAATACATATGAGTGCTCTGATTTGAAAGTCTGCTATTAAGAAAGAGTCTTCATGTGATCCTGTGCTGGTGGATTTATTCAAATAAAAAAAAATCCACAAGAGAAGAGCAAATCATGCTGGAGACTTTTGAAAATTACTTTCTTTTACCTTTCATATCTTTATTTTCTCAGCATCACCTGATGGCTTCCAGAGTATGAACTGAGCTGAGCTGAGCTCTCTTTTTTAGGCACTAGACTGTCCAGGTGATTGTTTTGTGTTTATTGATGATGAAGGAAAGGTAGATCTGGATACCACATGTAATAATTTATAATGCTGCAAGATGTTTTAAGGCTCATCTGAAAATTTTGAGTGTAACATTGTACTATTTTGGGACTCAATTCAATCCACACATAACTGAGCAAAATTATTTTTATTTCTATCAACATATAATTGCTGAAGGGCCCACAATTCTTTCAAGAGTCTTTTTTGCTTCTCAGTGTTTCACCTCTGCCATGGATGAACAGTCACAAGGGATTAAAATGAACTAAGGAACCACAACCTTGTCTGACACTATTCCAATTGTAAAATAAAGTTGCCCAAGCTTCTTTGCTGTTTTTACTTTCTTTAGGGTTTTGATTACTCAGCTTAAAATAGAAGAGGTCAGATATGTGTCATGATGAAAAATGCTGAAGATGTTCATGGAACTGGAAATTTAATAGCCATATTGGTCTTCCAATGACAAGTTCAACTGAAAGCAATAAAGCAGTTTTCTCCACTCCCCATATTCCCTAATGGTCCTCCCTAATAGCCGTGTGTTCTGAGAACATCTTCAGCTTTGCAAATGTTCTCTTCCTCACTAACTATCATGATTGTCTCCAGTTTGGGCACTGCATTTCAACATTCCTGAATATCCTTGTTTTTTGGGTGACATTCAGTGTAATCCAAGAGAACATAGGAGAGCAGAAACACCTGGGCCATCAAGCAAATTGTTGAGACTACAGGGACTGCAATGAGTTGCACTCTCCCTCTGCTTGTGAAGAAATCACAAAATTGCTCTGCAACACTAGATGAAAGAGATGTCAGTCAGACGTTCTGACTCTGACATTCAGACAGAGGTGTTCTGACTCTGTGGTCAGAACGAAAGAACAACAGGCACAGAAGCAATAGGAAGTAGGAAGAACAAAACCAACTTAGGAAGCCTCAGAGCTACAGTGGAGGTAATACAAAAAACCAACCAAACAATATGAATGCTTTCAAAGAAATTCACATAAGATGTTCCTTAAATGTAATTATGGAATGGGATATAGTTTATCATCGTGACTAGGGGCTTTGCCTATCTGCGCTAAAATGTGTGTAAGGGCTGTACTTCTGTAATTACTACTGTACCTGCCCAGAGGAAAGCACTCAAAGGAGGGACATTGGTTTGAAAGTAGAAATGATCTATTAGACTTGAGAGGATTTGGTCTCCATCAGTTTCACGCTGTTTCACTAAATTGGACTTCCATGCCTGTCTCAAATTCCAGCATTGCAAAGACAAAAGTCAGACCTGGGTTCCCACACATACCCTGTTTCCCATGGGGCATGAAGGGAAGAGTCTCAGCTGCACTGGGCAGAAGGGAAGAGTCTCAGCTGCACTGGGCAGCAGGAAAGCTGTGATTCTTCCAGCAACCTGCTCTAAAGTGGCTGCTGTCCTTCCCTCCCATGGCTGTGGTGTCACTTGCCACATAAGCTGGATATTCCTTTGATTGGAAGAGAAGGGAGAAGCAGGAAGGAAACATTCTGGGTAGTCTCTGTCTGCCTTTTCCTGCTCTCCCACTTTCTGCTGTGGACATTTTGGGTCAGCTCTGCTTAAGAGCAAAAGCTGAAAAGCTAACTGTGTTGGTTCTGAGCATTTATCAGATGAGTGAGGTTCTTCAAGCAAGAGCTCAAATAATTGCGTTTCCAACATTTTGGATGAAGATAGGAATTATCTTGAAGTGCTATTATTAACAAATCTTTTTTATAGGTGGTCCAGATAATGCAAACTTGCACAGTGACACAAATCTATAAATCACCAAACTTTTATCCCTCATGAGATGACTTCCAATGTTCCTCAGGTTCACAGCAGATGCTAATGCTTTGTTTCCCTGTGCTTTGCACCTGGAGTTTCTCAGGGACTGTGAAGCAACCCTGTGTTTGATGGGAGCAGAGGGGGATAGGGTTGAGCATCAGGAGAAAGCGTAACTGAGAGACTGATAGAGACATCCTGACAGCTAGAATGGGTCATCAATAGATCCATCATGCCAGTAATTTGCAACAAATTTAACACACATCACTTTAGTCAGGCCATGCTGTATCTGTCTTGTCACAGCATCAGAGTGAATAACACTTAAATCGGGTGTCACCGTTGACCTCTCTGACCCTTGAATTGACACTGCTGTTTGAGCTTGGCCTAGCTGGCAGCAGATGTAGGGAAGATTAGTACAAAAAGTGGGGGTGTACTGAAGGAGGACACAGCATAACAATACAGCTTAACCAGGCAAACAAATGGTATCTCTGGATTTTCTCCCAGTCTTGCTTTGCTTGATGAAGTGTTGGCATTTGTTTGGACCTATTTCCAGCATTCTTTAGTCACATTAACTGTGTATATTTTTCATTCTGATTGATTCTGTATGTATGCATGAATATACATATGCAATAAAATTTGTAGACTTCAAGGTGACCACCATGAAAACTAAAGTCCTACAGAAGACGTAGAACACAAACTGTAGTAAAATTAAATTATTGTCTTCTATGTTCAAAACATGACACCCAGCCTGAAACATGAATAGATGCTTTGACTGCGTTGCCACTTTCAACGTCAGTGCAGACCTAGCCCTGTAGGAAATGACCAAGCTTCACAAAGTGTGTCTCAGAAAGAGAGCAGGAGAGACCAAGACCCTCATCAAACCCCAAAATCCTGTGCTGAGTTGGGACATGTTAAAAAACCTCCTAGATTATCCTATGGAGAATGAAGGGCCTTCCGGCAAGCACAGCCAGTCTGGAGCTTGGGGGAATATTCTTCTGACATCAAATCTGAAGACTGAATTAGCTCAGAACCTGTGAGCAAGGCTCACCAACCAGCTAAACGACATATTTTCATTCATCCAAGAGAAGCTGTTTCCCCCATTTTCAATCTTAATGAATACCTTCCATAGACTTCTATAGTTGTTTCTACAGACTAGCATGGAAATGACTACAAACCTGTTAATTCTCCCTGGTGCTAGAAACTAGACACCCTCCAGACCCAGACAGAGCCTACTGAGTCTGCCAGCATTTATTTTTGAATCAGCACATGATAGAATTACACGATTTGTTTGCTCACCCGAAAGGCACTTTAGAGCCATTCATGGTATGTGTGCGACTGGATGCTGGGTGGGCTTTTCCACTTCAGTCATTCATCCTTCTAAACAAATATGTGGCTATGGGCTGAAATTGGATTTTTTTTCTTCAGGCATTGTTCTTAAATGGGTGACTTTTAATTAATGGACTTTGAATGGCAATAAAGGGAGAAGCTGTCTGAGCAGGTAATTGGAAGTTACAAAATTAAAATGTATATGACTTGTATAACAGCTTGTTCTTTTTTTCTGACAATCTGCTTGATGTTTGATATCTTGGTTAAACTGATTTATCACATCACTAAATATCCCTCAACTGGAAGAATAAGAAGCTCTTTGATTATTCTGTGTGTCCTATAATGTTCACATTTAATGAATATTTGAAGGTGGAAACATATCAAAAGTGACAGAAATAACAAGAAAATTATAAAAGGTTAGAGAAATTAATGTTTTATGCAAAGAAAGACAATTTATTTCTTTTGCATTATTGCTGCTTTTAGGAAAGACTGGTAGTAAAGTGAAATGTATTTGTTAGTTAGTTGTCCAGAATGTTAATCAGATTCTACTTTATTGCTTTCTGAGTATGAAGGTGACACTTCAGACACCCACTGACACCACCATGAGTATTTCTTCTGTCTTTCTCAGGAGAAGGACTCTCTTCAAAGGGTCTGAGTTAGGCCTTAGTCATTTACAGCAAGGGCTAGTCAGGGCAGATTATAATATGTGTAGTATCTTTAGAATGAATTGTATCAAAATTATTCATGTTTGCAATTTTTTTTTTTTATCATTAGCAACTGAATCAGCGTACACTGTGTTTGAATTTCTGTGTTGCTTGGGCAGTGAGAGGCAAAAAAGTGGAGACAAATCAGTACCTGGCAAGCCATGTTTCACTCAGGATTTCTGGGATTTGAGAGCTGAATGGAACTGAAATTACATCAGGAAGGTGAAGACCTCTGTCCCATTGTCCTATATTGCACTGTGAAGATAGGTATCAGAGGAGCTGGGAGTCATACAAAGGTGGGCATGGGACACATGTGAGTTCACATACAGCTCATAATCATGTATGAAGTGGGGTTAGCCACGATGGGGAGTCCTGGTTCTTGGGACAATGTAGCCCTTTACATTTTGCATAGGTATGTTCTCCCCTTCTTTCTACTTGATCTTTAAAAAAATTTTTTTATAGTGCATTTTACTTAAACCTGTTTCTTCCCTCATTAATTTTGATGTGAAAGGAGGAAGGAAAAGAATTTGTCTGACAAAGGACCTTTCATGTGTATGTGCAGTGGGTTTGGGGTTTGCTGGTGGACCCAGCAAGGAGTCATAGTATGCATCTGAAGACAAGTTTGAGACTTTTTCTGAATTCTTCCTATAGGCAGCCCTTGGGAGTATGTAACAGCTGTTCAGGATAGGAGGTAAGAGACAGCCAGAAAGGATGCTAACTGCGTGGTCCCCTTGGTGCAATCAACTGCAGTAACTGGCCTAACTTACCTGTGTGAGCTTGGTGGCTCTTTGTTGAATACTTTCTGGCCATCATTGTATTTCTATTACCAGAGGAAGGTATTCATTAAGTTAGCTGTGAATACTCCTACTTTTGGAATATATGAGCACATAGATTTCGTTTTCCTCGAAGGAATGTCAATCTCAGGTCTGAACATTTAAAATTCCAGTATGGGAATAGAGCCAGCGTACCTCATGAAAATTGGGATTTGTTTGCTTTATGGCCCTATTTTTCCCTTTGGTCCAGCCTCCTTCACTGGATAAAATTTCCTGTAACAGATTATGAGTTTACCTCAAATATGACCCACTTCACCACCAGGTTTTCTGCTAATGTGGATAGGGGCACGCAATTAGCCAGGGTGACACCTCCAAATAAAAGTGATGGTATGAAGCATTTACATTCTAATTCCTGTAATATATTCATATGGTACTACCTCAAGGAAGCTATTCAATTTTGGGAGAGGATGTGCATGGCAATGTTTTTTTTTTTCAAATGTGTTATTAAGTAGAAAGTTGGTAAATAAATGACCCAATTCTTGTGGTAGCTCTACTCTTCTGGCCTAATGTGGGTAGAGGAGAGTGCTAAGATATTAGTAGAATCATACCTTCCATTAGACCAGGTTGCTCAAAGCCCTGTACAGTCTGGTATTGAACACTTCCAGGGATGGGACATCTGCAACTATGGGCAACCTCTTCCAGTGCCTCAACACCCTCACAGTAAAGAATTTTTTCCTTATATCTAATCTAAACTTACCCTCTTTTAGTCTGAAGCCATTCTCCCTTTTTTTATCAGTACATGCTCTTTTAAAACTCCCTCTGCAGCTTTCATGTAGGCCCCTGTTAGGTACTGGAAAGCTGCTATAAGGTGTCCCCAGAGACTTCTCTCCTCCGGGCTGAACAACCCCAACTCTCTCAGCCTGTCTTCATAGGAGAGGTGCTCCAGCCCTGTGATCATTTTTGCAGCACTCCTCTGGAGCCACTCCAACAGGTCTGCCACCGTGTTTGTTCTGGTAGGTG
Organism: Corapipo altera; assembly: GCF_003945725.1. Taxonomy (NCBI): domain Eukaryota; kingdom Metazoa; phylum Chordata; class Aves; order Passeriformes; family Pipridae; genus Corapipo; species Corapipo altera. The sequence continues at coordinate 33,971,948 of NW_020884872.1, forward strand.
TTAATACCCACATTCTTTACTGTCTTCACAGGAAATTAAGCTGAAAAGTTACAAAGGGGAATGATAGAGAAACTTTGCGTGGAGAACCACGCGACTGTGGCTGCACCTAATTCCCCTCTCTAAATAGATTACAGATAATTTTTTGGCTCTGAATTCACTCCCATGAGGTAATTGCATTCTTTATTTTCACACTTTGCAAATAAAAGTCTGGGACTCTATCCCAGTCTCTTTCTCTCCTTTCTCCTATACCAAAACAGAGCCTTTGGTAGCCACAGCCCTCTTCTGCTTAGAAACCTGAGATGTTTAGAAGCAGTACTTGACAGAAAAGGGAGCCAACTTCACTTTCTCAAATGCAGTTTGTGGTAATGCTGTTGGTAATGCTGTGTGCATACCTGTAAAGGAGACAGCTCATGTGGGGAAGCACTTTCCCTCTGAAGCCTGACACCTCAGCATCTCTCCTCTCCTCCAGGCAAAAAAAAAGGAAGCTTGTGGTTGGTCCTGGCCTCCTTGCAACAGCCCTTCAGCCTCTTGTTGCTGCTGGCAGGAGAGGCTCTCATCCCTACAAGCCTGAGAGGCTGTGAAGAATGGCTGGAGGGAGCACAGCAGTGCAGGTCTCCTGTGGGACTCAGCAGGACTGTTGCTATACTCATGGGAGAATTATGGTCCAGCCAAGAAAGGGAGACAGTGTGCACTCATTCTTTATCCTGCTCCTAGGGGAGTGCTAATCCTACTTCTTGTGAGGGCTGCCAGCAGGCATGATGTGGGCACTGAGGTCCTGACACCAGTGATATTCCCACTCACAGCCACCAAAGGCATTGGCACATCCTATTCAACCTTCAGGACGGAAGGATCACTGCACAGTCTCATGCATTTCTTAAATCCTCATGCTAAAGGTCTCAAGCTAGGCTGTTCCCACTGACTTGGCCTTCTTAAATAAATGTATCCCTTCTCTTGTTTTCTTATCAATTGTTCAGTGATTCACCTGGTGTTTTTCAATTTTTTTATTTCAAAATTTTTGCAATGTATTGTTTAAAATCAGAGGCATGGAAAGAACTCCTAAGTGTAAGTCTCACAGTGGTTTGTTCTCTGCAGCCCTTCTTTGCTCTTTTCTGCCACGGGAACAAATAAGGTGATGATAAAATAATCATTTGGTCCAGCTTTATATGCCTGTTTAATTCTAAAATTAAAAGATTCATAAATAACTTTCTCTTGTCAAAATCATATTTTATGCTTCAGTTTTCAAGAGTTTTAGATTTGAATTGAACCTTGCTGTTTAGTCTCTGATTTATACTGAAGTGATTAAACCTCTGATTTATACTGAATACTTCCATATTAAAAAATAATAAAGGTGTGCTAAAACCTTTTCCCAATAATCAGTTTTATTAGGTACATCAGGTGTTACTGTAGCATAGATATACAGTAGTTTAGGTACATTGCAAACAGCATCTTATAGTATCAGACAAAGAGAACCTTTTACAAACCCCATGTCTCTAATTTCATTTTAGAAAATTAGATACTCAGAATTTTGCATAAGATAACTGTATTACTGGGATGCAATTTGGCCCAGGTTTCTAGCTTTAGTGCATGTGGCTCCCTAATAAAAAGTGTCAGTTAAAATGAAAATACAGCTTGGGTAATTAAATTTAATTGGATCTTGTCACTTTAAATCCTCTTCGGTTTTGAGTGTTTCTACAGAATTGCAGCTTCTGGTTTGCTAATTTCTTTATTGCAAGCTGTGCTCTGAACCTGACTGTCCTATAATAAAGTGGGACCTTGTTTTTGTAGAGGGCTTTGAACCATGACTGTAATAACAAACAAAAGAAGGGTGGGAGCTAATTTATTGCCAAAAGAAAAACTCTCCTTTATTTCCTACATGTTCGGTTAGTGAAAAATAATGGGTCTGAATTTATTAACTCTTTAATTTTCCTGCCAGTTGAGCACCATTTTGCATAAGCTCTCACGAATACTATGGTATGATGCTATGCCTGTGACAGGCAGCAGCAGCAATTATCATACTTTTCTATACTGGAGTTTTTTTGGGCAAGCAGTAGGGATTAGGTGAATTGCAGTATTCATATGTAGGTCAAGCAGGGTACAGGCAGCCACAATGCAAATGATGTGTACTGCCTGCCAATAGCCACTGTGCTGATTCGCAGGGATCACCTTCTCCAGGGGTGAGAGGTAATTCTGTTTCTTTATTACACATTTCACACACACAGCATCCAAAGGCAAGGAAGATTTAAGTGCAGGTGATGAAGAGATAAAATATTGGCCATACCAAGAGACACATCATAAAAATGATCGGTCTGTCAAATTGTACAACTGCTAATGCCCATATTTCAAATTAAAGACAGTTGAATGAATTTGTACACTTGGATTTTATGCGTGAAATGCAGTATCATCGCATCCTTGATTAGAAGACAGGTCACTTAACACCGATATCTCAGAACGACTAAAGATGTAGGACTGTCCTTCACAGCACAGTAGTGGTCCCCTGATTTTCTGCTAAAGCAGATGGATATGATGTAATTACATTTTGCAAAGTGCTGGCAATACAAGTACCTCAAACAGGATCGCTATGCCAGTGCAGTCACACCGTTTATAACCTCTTCTGTTCCAGAGGTGTGCCTCACATTTTACTGATAAGCCTGGGAGGAAATCTCTGCAACCAGATACGGAAGGCTCTGTTTAGTTGCCTGCACATGGGTGTTGACCAAGTTTCGAGCTGGCTTCCTGCCAGGTCTCCAAAACTTAGCAAAAGCCTTTTCCCTCCCCTCCCCTTTTGGGCAAAGGAAAGAAAAACTGTAGAAACTGAAAGAAACCAAAACCAAGCAAATTATACCAAAATATATATATATATATTACATATATCACAGTTATATACAGTGAGAATGCTTTGTACAACCCCCCCAAAAAAAAAAGGAAACAGAAAAGGGGAAAAGGGATAAGGGACAAAAATGGACAAAACCAAACCGGATATGCACAATCAAAACCCAGGAACTAACAAAATAAAGAACTAGCAAAATGAAATCTCACCACATCCCTCAAGGAAAGCATGGGTTGCCAGACACAGTCAAATCTCTCCACCTCCCACATGGCAGGCAACAGCAGTGGCTGCAGGCCTCAGCTTCCAGATAAGTGAGACCAATGTGGTGACTTTCTGTTCCCGAACCTCACTGGAAGAGAAGAGAGCAAAGGCTTCTCTTCCTTTCTCATTTGTACCTCTGATTACATAAAGGATAGCATGGAATACTGGGAGCATGGAGTACTTCCCTGGTTACAAGCTGGTCTCCAGGAAGGCCTAGACTGAAACTATCACAGGTGTCTAGGCCTAGTTGAGGTGCCTGAGGTTATATGAGGTATCTGCACAGAGTTGAAAGACACTGGACCCTAAAGTAAGATGCAGAATGCGGATGAAGATGTATCTTCATGCATTGGTATCTATATGGGAAATACATTCCTAAGTGTGTATTTTAACTAATGAAGCTCTAGCCTTTGGTTCAGATGCCCCCAAACAAGTGGCAGCTGGGATGTCCTAGCTCACCTCACCTGACCTCTACCTGCTGGTCCAGAAGAGTATAACCATTACATGTTCCTGTTTTATATCTATTGCATCTATCTTGGTAGAGCAGGAGAGTTCATCCAGCACTAATTATCTACCTGTCTTTAGGAAACTAAATCTAGGCCTGGAGATCCCTTTGTTCCATAAAAGATGGGCACCTAAATTTAAGGGTCTGTAGCCTGAAGCTGTACAACTGCTAGGAGAGCTGAAGGAGGCACCTGGAGGCAGGAACAACCCATCCTTTCTGAAATAGGTGGCACTCACCATCTTTGGAAGATCTGATTTTTGCATTCATTATAGCTGGAACCTGGATGACTAGTTTGTAGTATTCACATAAATTGTAGATTCCTAAATTAATGGATCTAAGATGAGATGAATCTCATATTGTCTGTGTTTCTATATCTTATTGATGGAGTCACAGAATTTCTATCTGCGTAAAATAGTACAGTCAGATCAAGGTAGTAATAATACACCCCAGTAATTAATTACGGGGATCAGATTCACTATAAGAAAATGTCCTGGCTTGCTGTTGCTGAAAATAGTGGCCAAACATCCCATCACTTTCAAAGAAGTCAGAATAAATTATTTCACAGTGTTTTCTGGATTTGTACAGTGTTTTATAATTTTATTAGGGGAACACATAAGTAAAGACAGTCTTATTTTCATACTTGCTTTTTTGTCATTGCTTGTTTTAGAGCCTCTGGAAAGCAATAGACTATAAAGATCTATTTAAAGAGATTACATGCTTTATTTATACATGGAACAGATGAATGGATGGATAAAATAATATATGATTTCTTACAGCTACCACTTAACCAGCATGACTCATCAGACTGTAGTAAGTCTGCTAGTAAGTCTGTCTAATTCTTTTTTTCTGTCACATTTGGGCCTTGGGATCCAGATTGAGATTGCATTTCATTTTGCAGATGAACTATTTTATCTTAATTTATGAGAATGATAGATGGAAACAGTGGTTCTCATGTTTAGTGTATTACATCAGACACATAGGATGGACTATACAAATACGTCTTGTAGTATTGCGTAATTTTCACTTTCTTTTTTCCTTTTTCCCCTGATTTTCAAAGCATTGAATCTCATTCACAATGGAATAGCATTTTAAAAATATTCAAATTTATGATGTCAATGTTGCTAAGGTATTGATTTGTCCAATTTTCCTTTTCCTTCTGCCAAAAATAGACAGACACCTGAATTCCAGTTAACTCTCATGAGGTTCTAAGCTCCAAGTTTATTTGACACTGCTTGGAAAATGCTAGCCTGTAATTTTAAGTACTTTAATGGAAGACATTTCAGCTAGGTCCACTTTCTTTTCTGTTGCAAGAAATTTTATCAGACTTCCCTGACACTTGGCTGGGACCTGATCCACCTTGTTTATGGTTTAATATATAGTCTTCATTAAAACCAGTACTAGCAAATTGGCCTCTAAAAAAAGGGTAAAAATACTGTACCCTGTAACCAGGAGCATGGCTATAGAGATTAAACTGCATTAACAACTACAGTACTAGGATTAATGCTGTCTGATTAATTTGCCCCTTTTAGTGAGCAATGTCTATTTTTCTGTACTGCTAAATGGCTTTGTAAGGATATATGATTACAAATTTACAGACTGTTTTTTGAGGCCTTATCTCTACCTCTTTGATCTTTAAGGGTTTACAGCAATCTGCTACTAAATTTTTGCAACATAGCGAGAGTAATTATTTTAAATTTATGGATGATTTCCTACTCGATCACTTTTGTCCTAGATTAGAAACCACCTGAATGACAGTTTAAAAATCATGATAACAAATCTTACGTGACCTCTTCATCATCATAATTTAATACAGACTCTTAAATGAACATTTTTAGTAGCTGATTGTTCAGCACTTGCACATTATCATGAAACATTCAATTTCAGGAAAAAACTCTGTTGGGAATAGGGGGAGCTCAATGCATATATGCAAGAGATTATACAATGCACTGTCTGAGATCTCAGGGGACACTCGATAACTCAGGTGTTTCCTTCTGGCCTTATGTTTTCATTTGGGTAAGCATCCTCTTTTGGGTCCAGCAATGCTGGATATTGCTGTTTGTATAGCTTCTGCAACTGCTTTTCTCTAGAACAGCTCCTGGCTTCTGCCAAGGAGGAATTCATGTGAACATCCACATTTTGCTGCACATTGTGTTTGCTTGAACAGACAGTTGTACCATTTAAGCTAGTCACAATCACCTTGCCTACGGTGAATGAGGGAGAGCAAGCAGTTTGCTGGAAGAGCTAACCATCTTGAGGATGGACGAAAATGAGTGGCCACCAGCACACTTCACTCTGGAGTAGTACTTTTTAAACTGTTGAATTAAAATAATTGATTCTTATTCATGTAATTAATGCTGATGACTTTTATGGGACTATTACCACCTGTGAGAGTACCACTTAATTGATACTATAGTACCACTTAATTGATACCCTAGTTTTCCTTCCAGATGTTTCACAAGTTTGAAAGACACTAGATCAGTTACCAGTTACCTCCTGATCTCCCTGATAGTTCTCAGGCAGAGGAAGGAAGTGTCTCCCTGCAGGTTCCCACTGCTCTATTGCAGTACAAACTAGATTTGCTGCACTGCTCCCACTGACTCACCTGTTTTCACACCTTGAACTTTAGCATAGCTAGCAGCCTTGATGCCAGCACAACCCTGCTTCTGGCCATGTAATATCATCTAGACTGAGAATTGTACTTGAATGAATAGCTCATGATCTGCATGTTGCTCAAGTGCTTTGTGAGCCAACAAGAAGCAAACTGTAGACCTGCTTTGCTCAGGTCACCTAAAGGCAGAAGTCACTATGTCCCACCAGCAATTCCCTGAGTCAGGTTGTCTGTTATTCTTTGGCAAGGATGAATCCAGTGGCAGCTGCCAAACGTAACTGGCAGGATGCACTTACTGCATGCCAAAAGGAGTAAGTGCCCTGCTATGTTACATTGATATTGCTGCTGAAGGCATGGAACCCAGCTGGTTCTGTGCCTCATATAAGTATGACTGAAAAGGGTAATTTTGCATGACAAACATATTCCTTGAATGTTACCCTCTATCCACTGGGACAGAAAACCATCTCTTCATTCTGGGCCATGATTATGATCTTTGGTTTTCTTCATGCAGCAGTTTATGCAATTACCGTGTTCATGCCCCTCTCTCTTTAATAACTTTGGAGACTCCTTAATAACTTTGGAAGCCCCAGCCAATTTCAGCCATAGCTGGCAGGGGGGAAAAGATCTGAGAGATACTAATTTCCTCAAAGTTTGAATAAAATAGTTATATACAGAACCTTTCTAGAGAGTCCACTGAGACAAAAACTCGATCCGTTATAGAGACCAGACTCTGAGCAAGAGGGAAATATAGTGAACATCCCAGCTGCAGGGAAAACTTCAGTCAGCCTTTGTCCTTTATAGCTGACTAATAGATCAGTTGTATCACAAATGTGCAGGAATCCAGACTCTGTCAGCTGTGTTGTTCACCAAATTATATCTGCATTAACCATCCACCACAAGAAACTTGTAAGTCAGTCACAGGTGATGAGCATATGTACCTATTTTTTCTAAAAAATCTCCACTCTTACTGGATGTATTTTCACACATTGGCTCCCTCTTTGGTAGTCCTTTTCTCCTTCTAACCACCTAAAAGACTTTGGTTGGTTTAATAACCTGGTGGTCACAGGTCTGTGCTGCTTCTCTGTCCCAACAGTTATGTCAGGTAGTATTACAAATGAAGTGCATACAGAGAGACAGGTCGGTGCAACTCTCAAGTAACCAAGCAAACCCAACAACAAAGACCAGTGTTCATCCTTTCACCCCTAAACTCAAAGACTGGTAACAAAGAAAATTGATTCCAGTATGGGAACTGGGGGTGTAAGGAGGAAATCCTGAAAAAAACCCAAGGAAGTTTAATGTTACATACAATTGCCAATATTTTCAAAATAGGTGCAGAATGTGGTACACAGTTGGAGTGGCCTTAGTCTGATCTACCTGGGTGGACCTGCACAGCCCTGCCCAGCAGCTTAGCCTATGCCGACACAGACCCCAAGGCAAGCTTGCACTTTCTTGGCCATGGATTTGAGTAAGGGGCTGTGTAAAGGCTTGGTCCCTCCTAGGGGAACTCCAGAGAAAGAGGCAATTCATTGAGCTGTCCCACAGGAGCAGTCACTGTGTAGATGTCTCCTGTGCTCACTGAATTCACCTGCATCTTCTCTGAGCTTTCTGCTTAGATAATACCAGTGTTGGGGCTGTTCTTATGTTTCTGTACCATTCAGAGGGCTTTTCTCAAGGAGGGATTCATCAGCCCCCTTTAAAATAAGGTCAACATACAGCAACACTAAAGATTTTGTCTTCTAAGTGACTTGCACCCCTTGATAAGGTAATGTACTGGAAACGTATGTCACTGTGATATTTCTGAATGGATAAATAATGTATGATTCTGGCAAATGAAAGTTTTGAACTTAAGAGGAATCACTGGCATTTTTTAAATAAGTTAGGAAGTGCTCATAAAAGAGAAAAATGAGGAAAAGGCCTTTAATAAATGTCACATTTGGCATCATAACCTCTTTAGAATGACTGGTATTTTTTCTGAACTTCATGTGGATAAAAATTTATTTGAATGTGAAAGTATCTGCTCTCTTTGTAAAACTTGAAACCATTTTTTACAAGAGAAGAAATTCTCATTGAAGTTTGAAAGGAAGATATTCAGTGGCTACTGGAAAATTAATGGCCAATACTGACAATTATTATTTGCTTATGCAGAACTACAAGTGTTAGCCAGTTTACTGAGTAGTTAATAGAATACATGACTGAACTAAGTGACTTTTCAGTTGTACGCTTTTTATTCTGTTCTTTCATTCATGCCATATCTGTTTCCATGCCAAAAAGTAACCATGCTGACTAATGTTTTTTAGAAAAAAATCAATATCCTTTGATATCTCTACCAAAAACTCTTCACATGGGTTAATTCAGATGGGTAAAGAGACTGGAATACTTACATAAAACCCCCATGAAGTTTCTCATTCCTGAGATAAATCACCTAAATACGGTTTTATAGAAGTTGTTTATCTCTTACTTTGAAAAGGTTCCTCTTGGGTGCCTATGCTTAGTGACTTCTTCCTCACCAACACTTTTGCTTGCAAATGACTTTGCAATTGAAAGAGTGTACAGTTTAAGGGTCAATGGTGGAAGTCACACAAGGAAATCTAATAGGTCTTCCACAGAGATTCTAGTTTAGTTTATTTTAATTTAATTTTGTTTTGTTTTGGGGAGTTTAGTTTATAGTTCCTTTTATTATCTAATCATAGTACTATTTTTAGCCTCTACAATATCATACACAAAATCCAATAGCAGTTCTCTACACCGTCTGATTCAGATTAGCTTAAATTATTTTTCCTCCCCTTTTCTGTGAATTTCTGTTTACACTGTATTTAGAAATCCATGTGTTTGGTTCATGTAGATTCTGTCAACGCAGGATGGGAAAGGGATAGTATGTGGACTTTTTTCCTACAGTAATTTTAGTCCTTTGATGCTTGGTGAGGTCTTAGATTATTTTTTCCAGAACATCTTTTTAGGAGTAATGTCACTGAAGTAGGTGAAACTTGTAGGAGAACTGATTTTGTTGTTGATGGTAAGTAGCTGATGCCTCTCTTTTTTTTCAAGAAATCATTTTTTGATTGTGTATGATTGTTCCATAGTCCTCTTTTTGTTAAGATTATTGAAAGGGTGTGATGTGTCTCATCTCATCCCTTTGACCTTGGTCAGGAAACGTGGATAAAGTTTGGGAATTAAGGAAATTTTCTCCAAGTGATGGCTGAGGAACTTCTGTGTCTGCCTGGGGTGTTAGTGATCACAACAGATTAGTGATTTATCTGAGATCTAGGATTGAATTTGAGTCATCACACATGAAGGTACCAAGCAGTATTCCCCAGAAATGCTATTGTAGACTCACGTTCAGTCTTGTCTCCCTGTTCAATGAATGTCTGTATTGACGTAGAAGGTAGATGCCTCGATTGTGGGGTTTACAGTATGCTAAAGACATCTTACTACAAATCTGCATTTGAATTGAAGATGCCAGTTCTGTCAAATGTGTTAAGCAGTGCCTGGATGAAACTGGAGCATGGGACAAGAGTTACATGGCATAATTTTGTCATAACGTATCACTTGTCTCAAGAATAACCCCAAACATTATGAGTGCGATTAATGGCTTGACATTTTTATTGATGCTTTTTGTAATGTAAATTTAGATATATTGATTAGAGAACTCAGCTTTGATCCAACATCTTTTGAATTCAACAGAAAGATTCCCAGTGGTTTAAAAGACTTTCCACTAGTTTAACTAACTACCAAATCATATTTAAAAACTGATCCTATTAATTTCAGTTGCTGTTGTACAGTATCTCCTATATAGTTCAAAATTATGTTTGAATGAACAGTTCCTGTATTGGAAGTTTTTTTTCAGAATGGAAATGTAATGATTTTCTGATTTTTTTTAAGAAAGGAGTCAAGGGGCATTGCAAATTTTGTGAAGATAAAGGTAATGACTTAAGAAGAGGAAATATTTTAATTTTATACATTATTGATTTAATTTACAGGACTTGGATCATTAGATTTTCTATGACCGATGTCTGAAAAGTGTTGCATACACTTTCACGTATATAAATATTTAGGCATGTACATTTATGAATGTGCATGCAAATGAAACTTCTAACAATATCAAACATTTCCTCATAAAGCAAACTTACATATAAACAATGTTTTAATGCATGACATTTTATTTATCCCTTTTCCCATTTTATTCAGTATTATTCATGTGTATTGCTGTAAATGCTGTTGAAGTCAGCAGCATTTTTCCTAATGTATATTAGAACAGGTATTGTCAGGACGTGGACTGGTCACTTGTATTTAGCCTTGTTTCCTCTAACATAACCTACCCAGCACTAAATATTCCATATCTTCCACTTTCCTAAACAGAAAAGTTCCTTACAAAAGCAAATAATGAGCAGTTCATGAACACTTTGACTTTAAAATCTCATTAAACACCCCATATCCAAATAATAGAAAAAATGATGTTGCTACTCTAATCTAAATGCATAAATCATGTCTGCAAAATTATTTCTCATGAAACATATTTGTCTTTATTTTTTTCCCATTTTTTTCTTTAAACTTACATACATATACACACATCTATTACTGATGCAGGTAAGCTACAACTCTTTTTGAATGTGAAATTGAACTAGCAGCCTTTGATCTGAACTACAGGCTGATCTGAATTCAAGAAAAGGCTGCTGCTAAGCCACATTCCCATTCAATCCATTAAACCATTCACTTCCATGCTCCTCATCACACTGACTCCTAATTTGACAATGACAAAGAGCTCCACGGTGATTTTAAATTTCATAATTTTAATCTGTCAAGTCTGACATTTAATTAGTGCCCTTCTAACCTGTGCCCGCTCACTTGAAGGTTACTGTTGGTTTTCCTTTAGAAATTTTTCCTCTGGAAGAGTGGATTAATAAATATGTACATAACTGGCAGGGATAAAGACAATACACACACAATGGTCTATTAGTTCCAAATCTAGACAGATGAGGTTAATAATATTTTAAAGTGCTGCTTTATTGTATTAAGAGTGATTAAGCCCTTGGCTCAACCCTGTATGAGTTGTTCATTCAAAACATAAAATATAAGGTCTATTAAGCAAAGTCTAGCGAGAATGGTTACCCAAACTACAGTAGTAGTGTGTTCATAAGGCATACTACAGGAATGCAGAATTTCTGAGATATAATTTTTTGACTTAGCAAACACAATGGAACATGCTAGGCTCACTAAACGGACTAATTAGATTTTGATCACTAGTCGGTCTATGAGAACCCGCCTTATAGTCTAAAATCTAGTGCAATTTAATGCTCTGGTATTTAATTTTCTGGAGGATTGAATTCAAATGTAAGTTAGGTCACTTGTTAAAAATGAGTTTGCTGTTCTTAGATCAGCCCCACAAGGACATAAATCCCAATCACAAAAATATGCCACCATTCGTTAGCACTAGCAGAGTGGTCAATCAGAGTCCTCAGGGAACAAACCTCAGCCAAGCTTTCCAGCACTATACGTGGCTGCAGTCAGTAATGTATGATGTTCATTATATTGTCACTAAATATTGAACATCTAGAAGTGAAGATAGGAATAAAAGAATATCCCTTCTTAAAGCAGGCATTAGACAAAAAACATCTGAGAGAGTACAGGGATACCATGAGCGTCTAGTTCTCAGTTGGGCATGCCCCTTTTCTTCACTCTGCCACAGTGGTTATGCTTCAGAAAATAATGAGTCTATATGAATACTGTTATTTTATTTACTAAAGAAGATACCACCATGATATAGCAGCTTATCTGGCAAGTCAGACTCCTTCTAATACAATTTAACGTTAGTGAGGCTTCTCCAGAATTTTTTTAGAAGACCCAGAAGAAACAAATAGCACAAAGTTTTCTTTAAATACTAGTGGTGTCAAAACCAAATTGGATACTGATTTTTACCCTATTACTTTCACCTAGATTCCTCTCTCAAAGTACTTATGGTTAACTGTTGCTGGAGTCAAATAAGAGCTGGCAAACGTGAGTATGAGTAACCTTTTAAAAAAACCAAAATGACACAAAAAATGATTCACCTTTGCCTTTATATAATGTATTGATTTAGGTGCACAGGGTGATACATGCCAGTATCTCAGGATTAACCTCTCCCTCTGGATACTGTTCTTCCACTGTAGGAAGAACAGGAAACAACATTTCTAAAAAGTTTCTGCACGTTTCCTGAATTTCCATTATTTAGTTAAACAGAAATGTACAATAAAAACCAGTATATTATGTTAAAATATTTTCAAGGAAATTCTGGGGGAGATCAATGTTGGATTTGAAACTAAAGGTAACTGCTGCGCACTGTGGAACAAACATATATGACGCATATCTAGAATTTACTGCCATTCATTTCTCATTCTCTTCATTCTCAACTGTCCTACAAGCTAAATACTGGAAGGAGATTAAAAAATGTTACTGAAAATAGACTACAATGTCCTTATTAATAATTGCAGATTCCCTTTACCTATTAGTCTTAGTAACTTTTTAACATCTTTATGAGACTTTCCTGAAGAATAAGATGGGAATGGTGTATAATATACTGTGTTCCTCTTCGTTCATGCTGTCATCTTCATCAGGATAAGCCACTGAGACTTTTACATGCTTTTTTGCATCTCAGCAGTAAATGGTGTTTTTCTTCTGTCCTCAGAGATTCAGGCTCAGCTTGAACAAGGACATTTTTATTTAGGAAGTGCTGAGCAACACAGTCAAATTTTTGAATGAATGTATAACTATTTCAGGTGAACTATTGTCAGGAAATATTCCTTAGCTTCTGAAACTCAAGAAAGTTAGGCACTTCCTCACAAGAACTTTTAAGGGATCTTACCTCCCATATGCGAAAATCAAATTCAAATCTCCCTGAATCATCGTCTTGTAACTTTTGTTGACATTTCATTTCTTGATTTGTTTGGGTACGAATCTTAAAATGTTTCTATTTTCTGTCCTTTTGTGGAAAATGAGCATTTTTGAAATCCTTAAAAGTTTCACTGGGTAGGTATTTTACAAAGTTCTTGCAGGTCTTCTTTCTAAAAATTTCTTTTTCCGAATTTCAAGTTTTCTAAATTGGGGCAGTATTTTAAGGAAACCATTCATCTTTGCTTATTATTTCCAGATGTGACAGCTTATAAGAACAAATATATGATTTGGGTGTCCAAGTTAGGAGTTAACCATTTTGTCTGCAACCAAAATATATCTTTAAGTCAACTAAGGCTCTTTTCTATCTCCATTTCTACTGTTACAACTGTAGTAACTTATTACGTGAACTGGTATGACTAATTATATAACATTATTAGTGGAACACTATTTAATATAATATGGCATAGGCATGGATTTGTTCCCCAAAATTGTGGCACATAGGCTATTAAAAAGATCTTAATGTGTCCTTTACAGTTAGGGCTGAGAGAACACATATGCATCTACTAAATTATTTGTGACAAATGGCTGTCACGAACTAGTGATAGCAATGACTAAAAATGGAGACCAATGCATTTAAATAAATTCACTTGGTATAAGTACATTTTTGTATATGAGACAGCACACTGAAGACTACAGCTATTTTCACACTATTGGGCAGACCCCAGTTTATTTCAGTGCTTGCGAATAATAGAACAGCAGCAGCTATTTGCTTGAGTGACTTTCATGTGAACAGAGATATTCCTGCTCAACTCACAAGTCCTGACTAGTCCTCATTTCCATGCAGTATTATAATAAATTCAAGGATGCCTATCTGAGGTGCTCACCAGATGTTCTGGAAGGCATAGTCCTCACCAGATTCATGTTTTAAAATAGAATATAATAGAATCATTAAGGTTGGAAAAGATGTCTAAGCTGGGGTCCAACCTTTGACCAAACACCACCACATCAACTAAACAATGGCACTAAGTGCCATGTTCAGTCATTTCTTGAACACTTCCATGGATGGTGATTTCACCACCTCTCTGGGCAGTCCATTCCAAAGTTTAAAAGCCCTTTCAGTGAAGAAATTATTCCTGATGTTCAGCCTGAACATTCCCTTGTGCAGCTTGAGGCTATGTCCTCTTGTCCTTCTGCTAGTTGCCTGGGAGAAAAGGTCAACCCCCACCTTTCTACAACCTCCTTTCAGGTAGTTGTAGAGAGTGATAAAGTCTCCCCTGAGGCTCCATTTCTCCAGAATAAACTATCCCAACTCCCTCAGCCACTGCTCATATGACTTACTCTCTAGACTCTTCACAGCTCCATTGTCATTCTCTGGACTCAGTCCAGCACCTCAATGTCTTTCTTGTAGTGAGGGGTCCAAAACTGGACACAGCACTTGAGGTGTGGCCCCATCAGTGCCAAGCACAGCAGGACGATCACAGCCCTGGTCCTGCTGGCCACACTATTTTTGATACAGATCAGGGTGCCACTGGCCTTCTTGGCCACCTGGGCACACTGCTGGATCATGTTCAGTGGTTGTCGACCAGTGGCCCCAGGTCCTTTAGTACTGTGCTGCTTTCCAACCACTCTTCCCCAAGCCTGTAGTGCTGCATTGGGGTTGTTGTGACCCAAGTGCAGGACTTGACACTTCTCCTTAATGAACCTCATAACATTGGCTGCAGCCCATCAATCCAGTCTATCCAGATCCCTCTGCAGGGCCTTAAAGAACCAGAGGCTTTTAGGAGTGAATTGGATGTGGTTTAGACTCTGAGAGCAGACAAACCTGCCACGGACCTAGTCAGGTTTTGAGATGGTGGGATTCCAGTTAAACAAATGGAAGTGGGGTACACAGTTCAGGCCTTTCTACTAGCCCTCCGCAACATGATTTTGACCCAACTGCTGGTCACCCATTTCTTAGAGCAGAGAGGTGTGAACTTTGAGGGGACTATCCCAGAATCTTTTGTCTAGGTAGGGTTTTTTTAGAAGCTAAACCATGATTGAATTAATGGAAGTCATGAATGCATGAAATTGCTTAGCCAAGAAGGCAGTTAAAGCTGTCTCCCACAAAAGCAGCTTCTAGCTTACTTGAGAAAAAAAAGAAAAACGGTCTTTTCTCTCTGCTATCTGAGAATAATGGCATGTGCTTTTTCTTGTTAAGGATCCTAGGGTTGGGATTTTAATGGAGAAAGTTTTTCTCTAATTTCTGGTTTAGAACTGTAGCTCTAAAGAGGGGTAGAAATACAGGTACTTCCCTCTTTAGTGTTTCCTATTGACTGTTTCTACCTCTAGCCCTCCTTTAGTCTCAGGAGTTACCCAGTCATCAAGCACTGTGCTCTGCTTAGAGCTGAATTTTGGCTATCTTTCCTGGTGTACCACAAGCAGGTGCAGGTGCATGGCCATTAATAACAAGCAACACCAGAGACCATTTCAGTCATCCAGGATACATTGATTTATTGGCAGGTTAAATGAAATGTAGTAGCGAAACAATACGGGATTACATATGGGAAAAGTGAAGTCTTGCTCATGACCTCTCTGGTCCAGCTTCCGTCTGCAAGGGGTATTTCCCTGCTTTGCTCAGAGATACTTGCCTTCTCACTTCTGCTCAACCTCTTAATCTGCTCGTTTTTTGCTTTCTAATTACAGTAGTCTTAATATCCAGTTGGCTGTATTTTTATATCCTTGGCATGAGAGAATCCAAGAGACATTACTTTACAATTAGCTTCTAACTTATTTTTCCTGAGAAGTTGTGTATCTGTCTCTTGTTTGTCAGAGCATCATCTGGGTCTTTGTTTTATTTTGTCTTACTTCTATTTGTGTCCCATCCATGATAATTAGGGATCTGACTGAATTTGCATCCCTTTGTATTGATATTGGAGATGCAAGAAAAGAAAATAAGGACACAATATGTAACCTGCTCACTAAAATAAAATCTATCTGCACGCCCAAAAATTATGGTATCTATGGTCATATAGCAGTCTCTGGGTATCTCTGTAGAGAACTTTTATTTTATTAGTGATAGGTAAACCAATTACAGCTAGGCAAAATAATGTAATTGATGACTGAGTACAGTCTGTGTAGTATAACACTGCTTACTGATTTTTGCACAATTTTTAACTTTTTTTTTCTTTTCTCTACAGACTACACTTTTATGTAAAGGTAAGCTTTAAATACAACTCACTTGGAAACCTGGACATTGTTAAGTTTTGTTTCCAAATCTGTGGTGCAGAGACTATGTCTATGAGATGTCAGCACAAAGTTCACAAAATACATCAGAAAACTCATTTTAGAAGCATAGATATGAATTCCTACATGCAATCAAGGCTACTGACAAAAGGAAAGCAGATTAAAGTAATAAAGAGACTCAAAATTTAGCATAATTTTTATTTGTTTGTAGAAGAGAAGCAGGGTGGAGACATAGCACAAGACAGCCTGTGGACTTCCAGCATGATCATGTTGGCTTTTGTTCTTCTAAGTCTCTTTGCACAGAAAGCTACCTACACTTGTTTCCTCTGGAACAGAAAGAAAAGAGATTGTTTAAATCAGGCACTCAAATTAGATCAGTTCAGATTTATTTTGAGATAGACATTAACATATATGTATCAAGCTGAAATCCAAATGAAATCTCGCTGCGTCCCTATTACCAAACTTCAGTCTGTGCTGTGACCTAATGAACATACTATATAAGCAAACACTGTAAAATTTTTTAAATTTCAGTATCACTGTTGTCCACTAAAGCTGTGAAAGAAAAATAAATACATTATATTTCTATTAAAATTCACAACTTAATTTTCCTGAAAGCTTTTCAGTGCCATCATCACATCACAGAACACCGCTGAAATAACAGTTAATCCTCCTCTTGCTCCCATTTTTCTTTCTAAGTTGTCCAGTGGTTGCTTATCAGAAAAATAAATAGATGGAGTGTCGTTCAGCAGAGGCTCAGAAAGCATTACTCGTGCAATCAAAAGGGTTTCCTTCAGTTAGTCTTCATGATTTCACAGAAAGAGGAATGTATACTTCCCTCAGGCTTGTCTGGATTTGATAGGTATATGTTCTCCCTCATGCTTTCTCTGGCTCACCACTTTCCTGGGTTTGTCTCTTGTTCTGAACATGCAGAATGTCAAGCACATACACAGTGTATTCCAACAGCCTTTTTCATGTAGACGGAAAACCTCAGAAATATTTTTAAAGCTAGTTTTACCTCTTTCTATTAGATGTTTTAACCAGACTGTTTCTTGTTACATCATTTTAGTTTGAGAGTTTAATAAGAACTGGAATTCTGGTTTAAATGTCTAAACACATTTGTTCCATATGAGTTAGCTAGGTTAAAAATATTATTTTCAGCTTAATTAAGCTCAAAGAGTCACTGTAGGAACTGAAAAATCATTGAAGATTTCTTTTTCTTAACAGTTTTTTTTGAAAATGATTTTATGTTTCTGCACTTCATAAGATTAAAAATGGCTGCATAAATATTTCTACACTATTATGAATATTTCTACAATTATTATGAAGTTCTTTTCCTCAAAAGACTTGTTAAGAATCAGCTGCAGCACTCTACAGGACGTTTTTAAACTGCACCTAAGACACATCATCACTGAAATTATAAGGGTATTATACAAACTCTGCAGAACTGTACAAAGGATATACAAGATTTGCAACTAGAAGTTTCAAAGACAAGCTGCTAATATCCAGTTTTTAAGATACAGCCACAATTTGCATTCTTTCCTGGAAACATCAGTTAGACCAAAGTAACTAATGTCTTTTGTAGAATATTTTCCAGTCTTCGTTTTTTACTTGAAATCTTAAGCATATGAATGCAAAAAGTATTTTCCAGCATTAATTTCAAAAATGCTGAAACTGAGGGTTTTCTGAGGAATGAATGAAAGAAAAGTCAGATCTTATGACATGGTTTATGGCTCTGATAACACATCCATGCTTACCTCTTCTCTTCTAAAGAAAACATCCTTTCATTCCTTCAAAATCAGACCTTTCATTCTTTCAAAATCAGACCTCAGTAAACTAGGAATATCTTAGAAGGTTCCTTTGCTTAAAAAAAGATAATAATTATATCACATGGGTTTTTTGTATGAGGGAATAAAGTCTTTTTGTCTGTCTGTGTCTCAAGTGTGTGGTTCCCTGTTCTACAATAAACTGTGTGAAGGGTATTTACAACTTGTAACTCCTACTTGATGCTGTGGAAAATCAACATAAACAATGATTAATACACAGATGCATTTTCTAAAATGAAATAGAAATTCAAAGTAGAATACAAATGTTAAAAGCAACTTTTTAGGTTCTTTAAAAGTGTGTCTGTTTTTTGGTTAGGGGTGCTATCTTCCTTGGGTGAATGATCTTCTGAGTAACAGAAAGTGGAGACATACACATTTTCTTTAATTAACAAAAATATTTAATTTATTAAAACAAGGAATAAACTTCTTCCCTCTGTTAGACCAAAAATCCAAGAGCAACAAACGCAGATGTTATCACTCTGTCCTCTTCATCATATGTAATTACAAAGGAACAATTATTTGTCTTTCAGGATTCAGCAAAGATGTAGCCTAATGTGTAAAGATTTGACAGTACAAATGATAAGGGCTCTAGTACAACTATTCTCATATCAATAATTAAGCACGCTCTCAATAAATTTTTCTTATCTGCAAAGGTATTAATGTTTTTAAAGAAAAAAATAAAGAATGCATGCCATGTGGTTTTGTTGTCTAGTGAGATTTCAGGTAAGCAAATCAAATTTTAGAGATGCCTGGATCCTTTGGAAGACTATACTTATACAGACCAACCCTGGCTGATACTTTACATGATTGTAATTAGACTGTGAATGGAATAAACATACTGCATAGTTGAAAACAATGTACACAACTCTTGTAAACGTATTTCTTGAAATTTTACAGCTTTTTATTTTCTTTTAAATTTATTTGAGAATGTAGACAAATATGAAAAGCAAACAAACCTACAATTCTACTTTACTCAGGGTATCTCCATCTTTCTCTACATGTTCCCTGAGAGAATAATGAGCCCTGGTGATTTGCTGAGGCACTGCTTCTGTCTATTCATGTTAGGTCATCCAGTCGGGGAAAAGAAACAATATCTTCTAATTATCATTGTGGCATCCAAGTGCATAAGTAGGTGAATGATTACAAACATCAAAACATGATTTGTGAGTAATGAATTCCCTAAATGAGCATTTGCAGCAAACTGCTTGCAAAAAAAATGAGCTGAAATTTGTTTGCGCAGGTGTGTCAAACAACTCTGAACTGTAAACATATTCATAAGAATCTTTCAGCTTTATGACAATTTTTCAGGAAAATTAGAATAGAGTAGAATAGAACAGAACAGGACAGAATAGAATAGAATAGAATAGAATAGAATAGAATAGAATAGAATAG
>NW_020884872.1:33991456-34008472 GCF_003945725.1 Corapipo altera
AGAATAGAATAGAATAGAATAGAATAGAATAGAATAGAATAGAATAGAATAGAATAGAACAGAGCAGAAGATATCAGTTGGAAGGGACCTACAATGAACAACCAGTGCAATTCCCTGACTATTTCAGGGCTGACAAAAAGTTAATAAGGGCATTATCTAAATGCATCTTAAACACTGATGTGCTTGGGGCACTGATTACTTCTCTAGGAAGCCTGTTCCAGCGTTTGTTTATGTTTACATTTATGTTTATGTTACAGCATTCTCAGTAACGAAATGCTTCTTAATATCCAATCTAACCTGCCCTGGTGCAGTTTTGAACCATTCCCACATGTGCTGTTATTGCACCCCAAGGAGTAGAGACCAGAACCTCACTCTCCACTTCTCCTTCTTAGGAAGCTGTAGAGAAGCTGGGGTTGCCCCTCAGCCTCCTCTTCTCCAAACTGGAAAAAGCTACAGTCCTCAGCCACTGCTCTCAGGACATGCCTTCCACCTTTCACCAGCTTTGTTCTCCTCCTCTGGACACATTTAGTGATCTCCTCATCCTTCTTACACTGCACACAGAACTCCAGATGAGGTTGCACCAACACTAAATACAGTGAAACAATTACCTCCTTTGACTGGCTGGTGATGCTGTGTTTGATGCACCCCAGGACAGAGTTTGTCCTCCTGGTTGTCAGGGCTCCCTTTGACTCCTGTGGATCCTGCTGCTGACTAGCACTCCCCAATCCCTTTCTACAGGGCTGGTCTCCAACCATTCCTCTCCCAGTTTATATTTCTGCCTGGAAATACTCATTCTACATGCAGAATCTGGAATTTGGACTTGTTAAATTTCATCCCATTGGTGATGGCCCAGTGCTTCAATCTATCTAGACTCTGCAGAGCCTCCTGTCTCTCCAGAGAGTCAACAGCACCTCCCAGTTTGGTAGCATCAGCAAAAATGACAATGGTGCATTCAACTCCTGTATCCAGGCTGTTGATAAAAATATTGAACAGAACTGGCCCTAGAGCTGAACCCTGACGAACATTACTGCTGACAGGTCATCATCCAGCTATAGTTCCACTCACTACAACACTTTAGACTCCGCCCTTCATCCAGTTCTTCACCCAGTGCACTGTGAACCTGCTCATCTCACAGCTGGACAGCTTGTCCAGAAGGATCCTGTGAGGGACAGTATCAAAAGCCTTACTAGAATCCATTCATTACCTTCCCTTCATCCATGAGGAGGGTGACTTTATCATAGAAAGATATCAAAGTAGTTTAACAAGACTTCCCTTTGTGAGCCCATGTTGATTGTGCCTGGTGATTGCAGCATTCTTTAAATGCCTTTCAGTAGTGCCCAGTGTAATCTTCTCCGTATTTTTTTCCAAGATCAGACAATAGACTAACAGGTCTGTAGTTCCCTGGGTCTTCCTTCATGCCTGTTTTGTAGACTGGAATAATACTGTCAAACTGCCAGTCAGTAGGGACCTACCCAGATTTCTCAAGACCTTTGGCAGACGATTGAGAGAGATCCTGCCGTAACATCCATTACTCCTTCAGTACTCTGGGATGAATCCCATCAAGCCCCACGGACTTGTGAACATTCAGCTGATACAGCTGGTGCCTTACAATTTCAGTGTCCACAAATCGAAAATCACAGACTCATGGGCCTCTGAGTCAGGGGATTCAGCAGCCCTGTCAGTATTATTAAAGACTGAGGCAAAAAATGGATTTCAATGCCTCTGTTATTTCTTCATTTCTATTAGCCAGATGACCATCTTCAATGAGTATTGGTCCAATGTTTGTTTTCTTTAGACCTCAGAGTTCATAGCTTTTGCCCATCTCCAGACTGCTTCTGGGAGAAGCAGTGTATGAAAAAGAGAAAAACTCCAACACTAAGCAAGCGCTGCTCCACAGTAGTATGTTAACAACACTCCTTTAGTCACAAATCTAAAATACAGCATCTGCAGGCTGCTACGAAGAAAAGTAACTCCATTGCAGCCAGACCCAGTGCACCTATTTAGAAGCATCATATGAAATATTTTTTGAGGGGGAAGGGGGGGATATTAGGTGATGGTGGTTGATATATTAGATCTCTCTCCTTCTCTTACTGAGAAAATTCCACATAGGATTTTGGGGTTTATTTATTTTATTTTTAATGGAGGAATTTGGCCTTTCATGCCCTGATGAAATAGCTCACCTTTGGAATTCAATGAGATGTGGGTCTGATGATTCTCTTACCTCTTGGAGTGATAGCTAATAGAACTAGATTGGCAGCATCCATGAAACCTCCATGAAAGTACTTAGTAACTGTGTTATGGGGCAGGTCTTGACACAAAGGGACAGAGTCCCAGGGACATCTTGCAGGTGTTCTGAGTGTGCATCTCTACAGCCTTTCTTAAAACATTTCACAAAGAAAGTCTGAAAATTAGGTGATTGCCTGACAAAATGGTAGTATAAAGGAAAAGGTAAGCTAAGCAAGGATGTAATACCCTTCTCTCCTCCTCCCTGTAAAGAGTCTGGCATCTTTGCTCTCCCTTAGGGAGCCATTGGCAATCAGTTCCAATAATGAAGAAAACACTGGCAATCAGTTCCAATAATGACTCCATTATTAATGGGTATGTTTTCTTCCTACGATATGTTTCTTCCTTGATTCTGTCTGTAGGAGTCTTATTCTCCTTACCCCTTTGGCTAGCATTAATTTGTTCAGCTTTTTTTCCCCCCTGCCCTTTCTTTTCCCTGCAAACCTTAATTAATTCTGTATATTCTAGTTTAATAATACTTACCTACCTCAGAGGGACATTTTGAAGCTTAATTGATTATTGTACAGGTATTTTTTTCAGTTGCATCTTTGAGCAATCCCTCTTTGCAGCTATCCTGGCAACTTTTTGTTCTGTCCATTTTTCTTTTATAGGCCTTGGAAACTCATGTGCCTCAGTGAAGATAACCACAATTTCTCTTATCATCTTCTACATCAAGTAACCCTTCCATGCAGTAAGGTCTGTTTGCTCGGGGTTGGATTCAAAAGGATCCTACATTACTCCTGCTGTTTGATTTCCAACATACTGAGTTTCAGAGCCATGATCCCTGTCCTAAGCTGCTGAAGAAGTGCAGTCCCAAACCGGAATAAGGTTCTTCAAGGCTCAGCTGCCCTGGGAGATGGTATCTGAGCTGTGAAGAAACACACAAATCAGAGGGGAACGGAGGCATCGTTGTTAACTTCTTCAGCACTTGGGAAGTGGAGATTTTAACCAGATGAAACACACCAAAGGTGCTGCCTGTTGTAGTGGGTTTCTGCGGCTGGGTTTTGGTAGCGGGGGGCTACAGGGGTGCCTTCTGTTAGAAGCTGTTAGAAGCTTCCCCTGTCCTGTGGAGCCAATGCCAGCCGGCTCCAGGACAGGCTTCCTGCTGCTGGCCAAGGCCAAGCCAATCAAGAGTGATAGTAACACCTCTGTGATAACATATTTAAGAACAGAAAGTTGTTGCGCAGAAAGAATTCCAGCCAGGGAAGAGCAGAGTGAGAACATGGGAAGAACAAAGTAGACACCAAGGTCAGTGCAGAAGGAGGGGCAGGAGGTGCTCCAGACTCCAGAGCTGAGGTCCCTGCAGCCTGTGGTGCAGACCATGGTGGAGCAGCTGTGCCCCTGCAGCCCACAGAGGACCATCGGGGTGCAGAAACCCACTTGCAGCCCGGGGAGGAGCCTATGCTGGAGGAGGTGGATGCATGAAGGAGGCTGTGACCCTGTAGGAGGCCCAGGATCCTGCCGGAGACCTGCAGCCTGTGGAGAGGGAAGCCCACACTGGAGCAGGTTTTTCCCAGGTAGGACTTTTGGCCCCTGTGGGGGACCCACGCGGGTACCACTCATTCATGAAGGACTGCACCTCGCAGAGGAGCGACCCATGCCACAGCAGTTTGGGATGGACTCACCCTGGAGAGGTCCATCAAGGACTGTCTCCTGTGGGAGGGACCCCACAGGAGCAGGGGAAGGACTCCTTTCCCTGAGCAGCGACAGAAACAACTGACCATAACCCCCATTCCCCATCATCCCCCTGCACCACTGGCAAGGAGGAGGGAGAACATGGAAGGAAGGAGGGGTAGGGGTAGGGTGTTTTTAAGAATGTTTTATTTCTCATTCATTTACTCTTATCCTGTTAGTAATGAATTTAAGTACTATCCCCACTTTGACTCTGTTTTGGCCATGAAGGTAATGAGTAACTGACCTCTCCCAGCTCTTATCTTACCTCATGAATGCTTAACTGTTTTTTTCTCTCTCCTCTGTCCAATTGCAGAGGGAGAGTGAGCAAATGGCTTTGGTGGGTACCTGGTATCCGGCCAGGGGAAACCCACTACACCTGTCCATTCTCATGGACAGTTGAGAGTTGTGCAGCAGCCTTGACCTTCCCCTCCACACCCTTCTCTACCCCTCAGCAGCCACTGATACCACTTTGCTCACCATCCTGTAAGACTTTCAGATTCCTCTACATATTCATGCCACATTTTTGCCTACACAGAGATTAGTTTGTCACATCTACATACACCTCCACCCTCAACATGAACCTGTACGCAGTTTTATAGCAGAGCAAAATTTGTTTTGCCACTGTAGAGAAAGCAGATGGTTGAAACATTTACCAGTGTTTCCAACCACCCTCCTCCAATTGTTCAATTGCCTTAGCAGGAGCTTAACAACAAGAGTGTTGGAGACCTGAGATAAATAGGAAAAGGGGTGACTGTGACACAAAAAGGAAAAGACTACTGATCTAAGATTTTATAACAAGTTCTAAGTGGAACAACTTCTTACAGTGATTTAAAAGTTCTACTGACAGTTATTTTTAAAATATTAACTAATTCTACACCTCCAGTTTTCCTTGATCTAAGACATCAAACTTGCACAAAACCACCCCAGCACAAGGGGACATATCCCCTAGCTGATAATATTCATGGAAAAGAGAAAGAAGGAGGAAACTGTGTCTAAAAGCTCTGAGTGACTTCATTAAGAGCAGAATTTTTTGTTTCTTGGGGGTTTTTTGTTTGATTTTTTTTAGGCATCATTGCCTTTCTTTTTTTTTTTTTAGATTGCGTTTTAAAAGCCAGCACTCCCTGCTTGTTCGCCACTGCAACAGCTACACTACCTTGGGTTTACTGCTTAATACATGTCAGGTGGTCTAAGGACAGAGACTCAGACAAGAATTGGAAGTAAACTACATTATGACTTGAAAAAAATCCTGGGTTTTGCATTAGCCTGGTGATTGTGCCAAGTTTGGAATATGCAGCATGAGCCACATTTCTGAAATCATGACGAATTGTAAAAGCAATAAATTTTAACTTATGTTTTAAGCCAAATACTTTTTTTTTCCTTTTGAGTATCCACTCCCCTTTATCAAGCCCAAAGATGGAGGCAGTAGGGGAAGGTACAAAAGCACTTTTGTGGTGTCTTTGAAGCTAATGGCCAAACACCTCTGATTTGACCTCCCACATTAATGGGTATGTAAATTCTCTGTCACAACAGAGTCAATTTGATTTGCAACAGGTCTTCTGTGAAGTTACTAGATGTTCATAGCTACAAATCAATATAGTAAGAAAGAAGAGACACATGTTCATGTGCGTTAAAATATGCTTTGCCAGGCATACTGCTACTTGGAAGGCATCTACTGAAACAACAATTAAATAATACTACTAGTTGACATGCTTAAAATTTCCTAAGAGCTGTTACAGAGTTCTCCCAACTCTGAAGTGGCCATCAAGGAATATTTTTATTATAGTCATCATCCATGCAGCATGAACTTCAAACCAGCATTTTGTTTTTTCAGTGTTATTCTGAAACATTCCTGATATTTCCTTCAACTCCTGCCCAGAGCTTGACTAAACCTCTGTCATCAATCCAACGCTCACCACTATGGTTCAGTAAATGCACTACTAGGGATAACTTGAAGATAAAAGAAAAAGGTATTGATAGAAAATAATTTACCTTCTACAGGCAGCATATTTCAATCACAAGTTTACTGCTAATCAGCCTACTTCCTTCGCCTGTGTTGGAGACTTGTATAATTTTTCATCATAATTTTTCTTCAGTTCTCCATGCATCCTGCTTTATTAAGGAGAAAAAAATCAATGACCTTAATGCAGTGCTACCTAAAAAATTTTCACTGTATTACTGTTCAGCTTCTTTCACATGTAAAACGATTTTTAAAATTGATAAAAGTAGTGACTTTTCCCTGCTTCATTTAGAATGTAGCAAAATTACATAAAAAGATGAAACCATGTGGATGACTTATTAAACTCCCCCACATTTGTGTAATTTAGACATTATATAATGTATGAAGAAGCACATCTCATATATACATATTTCAACAATAAACATTAATAACATGTTAATATATTTATTTCTATGCTCTTCCTTTAATCTACCAAAGGAAGCTGGAAGCAAAGTTCATATCATAGTTATTTTCATTAAAGCTACCCTATTTTAAGAAGGGCCTAAGCTTTCTTCAGTGGGTTATGAATATTTTACCTTTCAGCATACACATAAATATACAAATATATGAATTTCATATACCTGCTACTTAACAAATGTTCTTCATCTGTACAAGAAGATATTTCGAGGACATTTGGACTCATTATGATGAATGGAGCCATTACCAGAAGATCAGGTACAGGGTCATGGAAAACAATGGACAAAGTTGGTAAGAGACTGATTTGAATTCTGCAGATACGGATATAATGGCTGCTTTCTCAGTTACATTTGTATTTATTGCTTATGCATTCTATATTTCTACAGTTATTATTGCAGTTATAGTCTATATTTTATAGTGCAAAACCATGCTGAGACTACTGATAATAGAATTTGATGTTTATTTTGCAATGAAACCTAGAGACTATTCCACTTTGCTCTTGCATAAGCACCAGGCAAGTGCAAAAATGTCTGTGGACAAGAATTTGGAGATAAATGTGATGTACTCAGCTTTGTGTTTTCCTGAATGTAAAATTTAATTTAAAAAGAAAAAAAAAGACTCCACAACACGTGAGCCAAGGGTAAGGAGAACAGAGATTCTGTAGTCCTGGTGCCAGGGAATGAAGCTGGGCTGCCCAGTTTATGACCTGCATGAGAATTCCACAGCTGCTGACTGAACTAGTACAGCTGGCAGAGCTTTATTCCCAACTGAAAAAAAATGGTAACTAGGGAAGGAAAAATGCCTGTTCTGGTGTATTTAGAAGAACATGGAGCCCTTTTATACAGGGGTGCAAAGACAGTGTGAAAGTACAAGCTCTGCCCCAACACCTCCAGTGTAATCAGTGAGCACGTGGGGAAAGAAGCTGGTCAGTTACTGGTATACCAGGACACAGGCTAAGGCAACATCTACCACTCAATATTTTTGAGAAGAGGCTAGCAAAGGATCTGTTAAATGTGTTTTACATATTAGTGATCCTATTTTGGAGTAGACCAATAGACTATGTTCTTCTAACTCTATTATAAGACTGCTTCTTTGACAGTGTATTTAAAGGGTGACTTACAGTCTTTGGGTCTAGTTGTATATGCATGGCAAGATTATACTGATAAAGATTCAATAGTTTAAATAACAGAAAATACACAACCAGCACCTGCAGCACGTTAGACATGAGATCAAGCTGTTATTTTGGGACTGATAAACCAGTGGTGGGTGAGGTCTTTGGATTCACAGCTGGGCAACACGTCTTGTTTAAATTAACCACTTGGTTTAATTAACCAGCTGTGGACAGGACTTGCCTATGAAGGCTGGTATCTCTCCACTGACTTTGGGGAAGGTCCTTTTCAACCTCACTTATTCTGTGAAGTTATGCCTCCTCTGTTTTAGGAGAGCAGTGCACTGAGGGGCAGTGCTAGTGTGGGCACAGGCTGGATTTCAGGTACTGACATTGGGCTGAAAGACACCTGCAAAGAGCTCTTTCACTGCTGCCATCCTCAGCAGATCAACTGGCCACTGAAGCTGGGACACTATGAATGACCTCAGTCAGCTATTCTGAACCAGCGATGCCAGTCTGCCTTTCCAAGGGGAGAGAGTTGTCAGCTGTGCCACGAAAGGATGCATGTCTCCCTGGTGCTGTCATCCATCCCAGGCCTGGTGATTCCTGAAGCACAGTGCTCTGGGCCCAGGCAAGAGTCCCTTCAGCGTTCACTGCAGAGATACCATGTCCCTATGTCCACGCTGACATCATATAACTAAGGGCAACAGAGAAGGAACTAATCTAAGAGGCAGTTTTAGAACTCACGTAGTTTATTGTGCAATACCAGCTGGGAGTAGTGGAGAGCTAGGTACTGGGAAAAGCCTCAGACTGCCTGCAGAATTGCAGTATCTGGCTATGCATGTCAATCTGAGCAGTTCTCATACTTTTGTGGATATGCGTCTGGAAAACACCCACCATTAGAAACAGTAGTAACAAGCAAATAATGACACAACACACAATTAAAACCAGTGTCTGTGATAACAGAAAACCAGCTCACTTAGGGAACAGATTGTACCAGCTGGAAGACAGCAACAGTTGTTTCCTTGTGACAGTGTTAGAAGTAAATGCTGTATAAAAAGGCAATAAGTATTTGAAAGAAATCATCAAGATTTACTTGCATGACTGAAAGTATCCCAGATCTACAGAGAGAGGAGAGAACATATACGAGTTTATTTATCTTAAGGAATGGATTAATGAACATGAGAATCTCTATGAAGATCAATCAAAAATTCCAGAAATCAACAGTTTTCTAATCAGTCAATCATTATGGATAGCAGCAGCATCTGACTCAAACCACATCTAAATCTGTAGTGTGATATTCCTCAGCAATTGCATCATAGCAAAATCATCAAGCTTAAGTATGAAACCACAACAATTAAGTTAATTCAGTCCGATAAGAATCAGTCATTGTTATAACTCAAAGACTGGGAATAAAGGAGAATGTTGTTTACAAATTACAGGTCATATTCACATGGTCTAAGGAAGTTGTTTCTCCCAGATGGTCCTGTATTAATATGGCAACCAGACTAGAGCTTGGTAAATATGCTAAATATGGCTAAACCTACAGTTTGGTTAATTAATGCAAAAAAGGAATTTAACTTTATTTTGCCAGATAGAGTCTCACTGAAATATCTGACTGTGGGTTTTTGCATTCAGAAGCTTAACCTTAGATGTTCTAATTACTTTTTCTGAATTATGCACTTGTTAAAATGTTTACATAAAAATTATGCTTACATTAAAATAGTTGATTTAAACAAAATATTTGAAAATAATTAGAAAAGCACCACATAATGCAGTAGAGGTTTTGAAGTAAAATAGACATATCAGCATGAATCATGAAACCACACAAAAAAGTTAAGGCTTGGGGCAAAGCACTCATAAAGCACTCAGCACAGAAAATAAGAGAAAATTGAGAATCTGGGGTGTAAACATATTTTCTAGAATTCATAGAAGTCTGCTCACAGCTCTGTCTTAAGCTCATAATTTTTTAGGATAGTCATGGGCAGCAGGCACTGACAAACTTCCTCGTGAGAGTCCTCTTGTTCTTTAAGGGGCCTCCAACTCCTCCACTAACTATAAGATACACAAAACCAGATAAACACATTGTTCAGAGACACTGAAAGTACATTTATTTGTCAAATTTAAATTGAGGGTGAGCTTTCTGAAGTTGGACCTTTATTTCAGTTTTTAAATTTTGACCTATCAAAGATTTTGTAAGTCAGAACTTCTTAATAATATGCACCAAACTGGATTTAATCTCAGATTCTGCAACAAGCAAGCCCTACTGTTACTTACTGTTATGCTTTTGAGGATAGCACAGGGTAACAAAGGGCAGCTGTCAGTCAGAAAGAGTCCAGGCTGCACTGAGTCAGCTCAGAAACTGCTTGATACTTGGCAATATCATTTAAAATCTTGAAGTTCTGTTGAGTGCTTATTGTGTTTGAACATCAGAGAAGTACTGTTTCCAGGAACATATCTCCCCATTTCCTCTCACAGAGGCCTTCAACCTTTCATTTCACATAAGTGTGTGAGCATCTCTTGCCTGTATGACCCAGTTGTACCACTGATTTGAAAGTAAAACTGAAGCAAAAAGATACAGCTGATGAATCCTTTCTCATTTCTTCATGCTTCCTGCTCTGGTAAGCCTCTGTTCAAATCTTTATACTAGCCGGTCATCTTTTGATGCCAGCTTTTGGTTCTAATCTTAGAACTTAATTTTCACAAGAATTTATGGCTCACTAGCTGCAGCTAAAGTAAAATCTAATTCCTGGGGTAGATCAGAAAACTGAGGGTGGAACATTTGAAGAACAGGAATGGCATGTTCCCCAATTCCAGGCTGTCATAAGAGATGAGCCCAGGTGGGTCCACAACCTATCTGCCTTAAGAGATGCTGTGAAGTTTCCATATTTAAATGTGACTTTTCTGCAAAAGGCAGCTGGAGAGCTCCAATATTTTTTCCCATCAGCATCGCCTGATCAGTCAACAAACACTCTTTACACTGAACTTGGTTTCAAGAACAGAAGTCCATGAGGAAAGAATCTCGAGGCTACTTTCTTGATTTTGTGTTAAAGCCATATATATTCCAGGCATAAGTGACAAGGCAAATCACAAGACAGCATGAATAGGCAAAAAAATCCTGCCATTTGAAATAACACTTGACTGTTACTTGTTTGGAATGCACCATAGACCGTGAGAATTGTCAAAAGTAGATGAAATGTAGAATTTTTTAATGAATGTAGACCCTCTTTATATTTCCATGAAGCAGTCTTGTAGTATTTAGAGTTTTGGAGAAAGCTAAAAATTTTTCTGCTAGAATGAGAAGCAGCTTAATCTTACCCAGGTCCAAAGCCTGAAGGTTATGTAAGCTAATACTGATAGCATAAACATTACTAGGGCATTAGAATCAAAGCTTCAGGAAATTTAAACCTGCATAGTTGATGTTGAAATTTAATATATGGATTCCATATTTACCCAGTGTCAGCAACAGCTACTCACATGTTTTCAATGCTTTCAGTTTATGCATGGGGTGAGGGCATAAAAGATAGGAACCGTGTGGGAAACCATATATGAGCAATCTATGCTGTATAATGGACAGAAAAAAAGTACTATATGCCCCTGATTATTCTATGATTGCATATAAAGATCTTACATATAAGACAACATCAAATCATCATATTTAGCCATGACCACCAGGTCTTTTGAGGCATATTGCTTTTGGTACAAATAACAGTCTCAATCTCTGTTTCATAAAAGCAGTGAAATGTGATCATCTTAATTCAAACAAATGTCTTCCACTACAGCTAGGTAGAAAGATTATTACAGTTATTAAGATATGTGCATGCTATATATAGATAGATGCATATAAAAATATATATGCATAAACAGGTTTTTGTGTATATATATATATATACATTAAATATAGATCTATGCAGAGAAAGAAAGAGAGAAAGGGAGAATGAAGAAGAACAGAAATATAGGAGACAACTTAAATCTTAATATTTTTCAATACAGTCAAAATATTACTCATGTTCTTGAAAGAAGAAGGAAAGATTTGTTCATGGACGTATTCACGGGGAATACTCAAGACAGTGACATTACTGTCTCATTTAAATTTTTGAATTTTAAAAGGAAATTCAGGGGCAAAATTAAACTTGAAACTGAAATTTGCATGAACTCTCAACTTCAGTACTCTCAAAATTGTATTTCCCTTTGCTGGTTGCTCTTATCAATGAAGGATGTGGATTTTTTTTGCTCTGAACCTTTATTCCATCCTCTTTACTGGAGAAATGCTCAGATTTTCTACCTCTTGCTTCCACTTCTGTTTGCCCTGCATTTTACATAACAGATGTTTTGCTCCGTTTCATGTAATGATGGATTAATTGTGTAGTGATATCAAAGCTAACTGTCAAAATATTAGAATATATTAGTTTTGAAGCTTAAGAGTAACCAGACTTTTAGAGTTTTTCTGTATGACAATGTGTCAAACAGTGATAGGACTGAAATTAATGATTAAGTAGTTAATATCCTGAATGGCAGAGATATAACAAGACTAGAAATAATACCTTACAGACACACTTCCATTACTACAATGTGAAATGTACCTAGAGGTCAAACATTTTAAAAATGAAAACTTCAAAGAACCTCATCTCTGTTTTGGTACCTAAGGACATCGAATAATTTTCAAAGCTCTCATGAAATGATGGCTTGCTGAAACATGCCGAAAATCTGAGAAAAAAGTAATTTCTAACATCATTAGGAAATGAAGACTTGGACTTATTCTTTTTATACCTTGGACATGGTGTCCTATCGAAGTTTACAACATAACAAGATCATTATGGGCTGAACAGTGAGTGTAGGAAAATGGTAGTTTCCCATGGTACTTTGCCCACTTGGCCACAGGAGATTTTTCTGTACTTCAGAGCTGCATTGTATAGACAGAAGTAGTTGAACTGTGGAAATAATGATTCACAGATGTGTGAGAATTTGTTTCAGACACTGAGGAAGATACATACATAAAATTTGCATTGTGTGAGCTCTACTATCTTTTTCCCTAATGACATGAGTTAAACTTCTGAGTAGACAGGATTTTATCTAGCAATGCTCTTAGTATACGTTACACACTACCATATTCTACCTTTTTTCATCTGGCACATGTGGTAAGAACACAAAGACTCCTTTGTTGCTAAGGTTAAATTTCCTCTCTATTACTATAGTGCCTACAAACTGGGAGAAATTACAGGTAATTTTGAAGTGATATATGTACGGCCTGATTTTTCAGACCACAATACAAGTGGAAAAGTCATCCCAGGAGTGTGGTCTTTGCTGGCATTCTCCAACATCCGCTATGCTAGTCGTCAAGCTTGTTATCCATTACTTAAATGTGCTAAAGATCAGTGGGACACTTCTTTCTCCTGAGCTGCATCTTGTTCTGGTGGTCCCCAAGGCTCCACCTGCACCTCAATCTTTTGGCTTGACCAACCTGCTTCAGGTTCTTTTCATTGCTGCTGATTTTCAATTTAGTATTGCCACTGGTGAGATTACACTGCAGTAATTCCAATAGTCCAGCTAGTGTTAAACAGATTTTTAATCTATTAATGTCAGTGTTGACATAGTCATTGTTTGTGGTATTGAAATGTAAATACATTCTTCTAGTCTTGCTTTCAGGTCAGAAAACAACAGCAATCTCTTTTTCTACCCAAGCCCCCAGATGAGCACCTCTCCAGTGCCTCAATTTTTCTGCAGTCACAAAACTCATCAAATACCTTTGAGAGCTGATTATTGCGTAGGACATTCTCCTGGCAGTACCCTTTTCTAGACCTCCCTCTCCCCTCCCTTCCCTGCCCCGAGATGATAAAAAAGCTTTAGATTTCTCATTTTTGTCCCACCATGGTCAGTTCTCTATGCATGTCCTGTCCTTCCTTTCACTGCTTCCATATTGCATAGTGGTTTTTTTTTTTTTTTTGTCCAGAAAAACTAACCTTCTTGTAGATAATGGTACCTAAAAGGCTCTCCCTCTGCTGCTGTCTAGCTGCTGGTTTGTTTTCCTGTTAATCACATTCTTCCTCTAGAAGAATGGACTGACCATTGTCACCATAATTTACATAGTACCTACTAGGAAAAATCAAGAGAACTCTGTACTCTGAAACTAGATTGCCACTTTACTATTCAGAGAGGTGCTTTCTGCTGCCTCCACCAAGATTCTTCCCACGTAAGATAGAGAATGGGGGAGCATGTATGTCCAGGTTGTAGTTCATTTCATCCAAACACAACTATAAAAAACAGACCAGATGACTGGCAATCTATAAGCAGCTCTTTCTCTCTGCTGACTAAAAATGGGGTTAGGCAAGTAGGTCGCACGAAGATGTTTACCCTGTCTAAAGTGAGGTGAGATAAATCCCATCAGTGTTACTTGGGGTGGATGGTTTTTACTTCACAGCTGCCATTAAATAACATCTAGAGATATTTAAAAGAACGTTAATAAAAGGTGTTGTGAAGCAAAAAACAACTGCTCTTAACATGTTGTAATTGCAGACTTCAGTGTGTCTGGCAGATAAGGCATCTATTGTTCCTTTAATGCACGTGAGACACATAGCACATTTAATTACCCTGTATGTCAAAATTAATACAGATCCCAAAGCAGGCAGTGTCAATACATTTAGTTATATAGCAATTATAGTGCAGCCAGAGCTACTTAATGTACAGGATTGAAAACAGAAACTAAACAAACATGAAAAAGGGGGGAAAAGCATGGATCAGTGCTTCAAAGAATAACCTTCTAACCTTAGGAAAGCAGGAGTTGTTCATTAGTACTAGGCTTCAAGTCCAAATAAATACGTAACCTCTCAAAAGTGTTCAGACCAACCCCAGAGCCTGTTAGGCCTTGTTGTTTTAGAGACCTCAGAAAGGTGAAGGTGAGCTCTTGACACAATGCTTTTCATTTGAATTCGCTTCCTGCTCTCTCGTTTACTGGAGGTAACTTCCCTTGGTACCTCATCTGGCTTTCTTCATACAGAATGATTCTCTATTTGCATTTTGGTCCTAATACTGAATTCGCCTAACATGATTCAATCTTATTTTCCCAGTGGTACCATTAATATTTTAATTTAATCAGAATTTCAGGAACTTGTTTGCCATCCAGAGCAACTTGGTTACCTGTCAGCCTCCATCAGCTTGTCATATTAGAGGTGATTGTTCCTTGAATCTAATCTACTTTAAATGATTTCATTGGGTAGAGGTCTATAAATCATTTCAGAATGGGTCTGACAGATGAAGGCTTAGGTAAGTAAACAAATCAGGCTTGCTTTACTTTAGGCAGCAATGAACTTGGCTTTATCAACTTCTCATTGATTTCTGTACTGCAAAAGGTCAAAAAAATCTCTTTAACATAAGAACATTATTAATATAAGTACAGTATTACAACCAACCATAATTAAGATAAGTTCCAACATTCAGTGATGAGGCTGACTTAAGAACATTGCAGACTGCATTTCAATAAAGCCTGTTATGCAGTTTGAATTGATGAATTCATTTCCAAAAGGTTTACTTTTGTCTTTCCAATCAAAACAGAAATTAACTAATTAAGTAGTCCAGAGTCCTGCTGGATTTTGAGCCAAGTTTGTAAAGGATAATATGTAAGTCTGCAGCTGGGAGTCTAATGTACATCACATTATTTGAATCTTCCAGTATGTTCACATTTACTTACCTAAAATTGTAGTTAAAAGCAAAAATCTGGTCTCTGTGAAATGTTGCTGAGGAATCAGACATCACATCAGGATTCACTTCAGATATGCTGGGACTGAATTAATCAGTGATTGTCAGCATGAAGCTGGCAATGACAAGGTGATACAGAGAACAAGGTATGTTACATAAGAGCACATTTTGTTGCAATCTCTGGATTTCAAACAATACTGGCACGTGTGACTTGGAAGAACTATGTCTCCTTCAGAATGGATAAGGAGGAAAGATCTGTTTTTCTGTGGATGATCTCCAAATGTGATAGGTAGATCAAAAAAGTAAAAAAATGGGGGTAAATAATGAAAAAAACCTCACCTCATTTATTTCATTAATTGTATACACAGTTGACAAAAATACTAATAGGAAATGTACAAGAAGAAATCCTGCAGAAATTTTAGATGCCTTTAAAACAAAGGGTAAATCCACATCCAGAAACTATGGCCACATAACTCCCTCCTCCCCCAGATCTTTTCTGGAATGAATGTCTACTTCTGTTTCTAATTAGCTTACAAAACTGCATTCAGATAAAATATACATTTAGTAATAAGTTTAAGGAATGTTTTCCTTGGAAAAGCAGATTTGGCTGCACTGACACCTCCTGTCACATCACTGATCAAGGGAAGTTAGACAGTTATGCAGACAAACATGCCCATGGCGGTATGTAGTTACAAGGTTTGAACTCACCAAAAAGGGACCAACTCTCCTCAAATTTGCATGTCCCAAGGAGATGTGAGGGAGGTAAAAGGTCCAATAATAATTAATAATTAATATGATTCTAGACATGTTGAAGTAAAATCCCTTCATGCTGATCTCTAAAACACTTCAGAGAAATTAGCTTCACATTGGGCTGACCCTTTCTTTTGTTGTAGATCAATATCCACATGCAAAGCTGTTTGAAAATTCTTACTAGGATTACAAAGTCCATGGATCATAATAGGCTATGTAGAATATGAGATTAATGAGAGTTAGTGTCTGTAGCCAAAGAATTGATGAAGCTGGTGTCACACCCACTTGCTGTGGCACCTCAGCACAAGTTATGAAGAAACTATTTACAGCTGAGACTACTGGGCAAATTTGCAGGAGCTCATGACATGGCTTAAATGCACAGCTCTAGTTTGTGGCAATCGTCTTAAATGCTCTGCTCCAACAGTCTTAAAGTTAGGAAGCTAGGAAGCATTGTTGCCTGGGAATGCTTCTTTTTGTCTCAGGCAGCACTGTTGCATTACTATTTATAATTACATAATTTTGTATTGTTACAGGTCGCTTTCCTTTGCAGTAGCAAACTGTTGTTGCATAGGTAGTGAATTGGGTTGCAGCTGGTGATAACACTTTGTCCTGCATTGGAGAATGTTAGTGAGTAAGGTTGACATGTAGAAAGAGAACATGAATGTTGGCCTGAAAGGACACATCTGTCTCAACTGTCTAAAGTCTGATGTCTGATAGACAAGGCACCTGTAGGTCATGATTTATGCCAGTTGCCTCTGATGAGATGTGTCCTAGAAATGCCCAGTTCCCCTTCCAGCTATAAAGAGAGTCTGGCTGATGTCTACTCACAAAAGACTTAGCTTGGATGCCTAGAACTGTTGAGCAAAAAATCCCCCTTGAAAATGCTGACTATCTCAAGCCCGCAAATTGTACTTAGGATAAGGGACCATGTCATCTCTTGGTAGAATGGGCACTATGGTCTGAACAGAGTCCATACTCTGCCTCCACCGTGTTTCATGGGCTTACATCTGGGATCCCATGAATTAATTTTTTTTTTCCATTCTGGTGTTTTGTGTGGTTTTTGGGGGTTTTTTTGCTAACATGGTTATCACCAAAG
>NW_020884872.1:34008482-34132997 GCF_003945725.1 Corapipo altera
AAGGAACTCTGCAGAACTACAAGTCAGAATTTATTGAGTTTCTTTGGGAATAAACTCTCTTACGTAGAGTGGCTTCCCAGCAACACAAGAAAAAAAAGAGAATCCTTGCATGTAGAGGATACAGCAACATTCAGGCTACACTGCACATACATAAAAATGTCATTTTCTTTTGGATCAGCTTTTAATTGCCCCAAAATTATCTTCAGGACTAACATTGTCAGTTTCTACTATAGATCTATTTATTTATAGCTTTGATTATATTAATTTTCAGGAAACCCATATTTTAGCTACTTAAATGCTTCCACACGAACTAGGTATGCTTTAAATATTCAGTTATAATTTTAAGAGTTATCACTGGTAAACCATATGTAATATAAAGTCTGTATCAACAGCTGGATCAACATCAGAAACAATATTTTGTTTAAAGGAGATTTATAGATTGGAGTGAATTACAATGCTTCTTTCCACTTTTAGTCCTTTTACCCCATTTGATAATGGCCATGATTTGAGAATAGTTCAAGTCTTACATAATAATATTGAGAGCTACCACGAGAGCTGTGGTATTTTATATGAGAAGGAAGAAAATATGACCCTCGGAGAGCTTTGTTGCTGATGGACTCAGCTTAAGCTGGTGGTGAGTCCATATGCAGCTGGCTGAAGATGGCCCTGTCTGACATGGGGGACAGCTTCTGGTGTCTTCTCACAGAAGCCACCCCTGCAGCGTCCCCATTACCAAAACCTTGCCATGTAAACTGAACACAACCAGGTGTGCTGGCTTTCACTGAAGTAGAGTTAATGTCTTCATCGTAGCTAGTATGGGGCTATGGTGTGGATTTGTGCTGGAAACAGCATTTATAACTGTTTGCCTATGGGGAAGATATTTTGAAGACATTGCAGTGTTTGGCAACTGTCTCCATTCTTCTCTGTCAGCTTTTGAAATTAATAGTGCTGCCTGTCACACCTACTGCTGTCTACTGAGGGCTAGGTACTACAGCTAAACTGTCTGCCTTCATTCCTGGCACTGCAATAAGACTGCAGCAATGAGCAGAAGGAGCTCATTCATGCATTAGATTGTGACTTGATATGAGAGGGAAAGGTTAGGAATGAGGAATATATTTGACTGAATGTCCAGCCAAAGGTGTTGCTGGAAAAAGAACACTTGTAGTCAGAGGCCTAGAGGGACACACCAGTCCTTCACGTGTCTCTGTCAGCAGCTCAGAACTTCAGGCACTGACATGCCACTGTGTGGTTATACTGCTCCAAACCCCACCAACACCACAAAAAAATCCCCATTAAGGGACTAACTCTAAGACATTGCAAAAGGTAATTGATCAATAGAATGAAATTACCTATGTATTAAGATGATAAGCAGCATTATAATTATTGCCACACCTATTGAGTGGGCAAAAATAATTTCACTTAATTGATTTCACTTTGATTTCAAGACATGCAATTATGATTTATCTTTTTCACAGTATTTAATTATGAGAATACTCTCCTGATGGATCTCTCCTTGCCTGTCGTGTTAGAGAGCATTTAGCATGTTCTGTTTTCAGAAGAATGGAGTGTGAGTACTAACATGGTATATTCTTTGGCAAAGGTTTTGATTTACCTGACTGAATAGATCTGTAATTTTTATAGAAATCTTTAAAGTTGGAATGAAAGATATAATTTTTAGTGAAATCCTGTTAGCACCAGACCTTCATTGATATCGACAATGCAACTTCATATGCAGACAGTGTTGAATATACTCTGCGAGAGACATTCAGCAAACTTTGTCACAGACTGTTCCTGTTTACAGAAGAAAGATTGTATCCTTTCTGTACAGATTTTTTTTTTTTAGTTTAGCAAAATTTATAAACATTATTTCAATTGTTTACAGTAAAACCTTTTGGTAGTAACTTCATTATTTCCTAATCACACATATCTCATCTGAAAACAGAAAACATTAAAGCATTCTGACTTGCTTTACTTTTGTTAGCCTATTGCCATTCAGAAACATTTGGTGGGAAAGAAGCCTGTGTGAACTGAAGCTCCAACATCTGGTTGTCTTAAGACAAAGTTAAACTGGAGGTGTAAATTTGTATTTTGGTGTTTTGCAATTTTTTTAGTATGAGATCAGTGGAGAGTGTCTAGTAAGGGACATTTATCACTGTTTTCTATTAAAGCCTGTCTGGAAACTTCAGGAAAGTATTATCAGTGAATGCACATGAATATACTAAAATAAATGGGTACACGCGTTATATTATAACTTTAATTTTGCTTTCATATATTTCCAATACCTTAATCAAAGATATACCTTGGAATTATATTAAACATATCTAATATATGTGCGATGAATACTTTACGTTCCATCTCTACTAGACTTAAAATACAAATCAAGAGACCTACTGTAAATTGCTCAGGGCTGGATTCTCCTCAGCCTCTTCATTCCAGTGGGAATTTTTCTATTAAATTCACAGGGTTTTGGATGCTGGTCCTTATTGCCTTGTTAGCTTTTGCCAGCAAGGAATGAATTTCTCATTCAATGGTAAGCAAAAATTATATGGGCTAAGCAAGGTGCTCTTCAGGTGCGAAACCTGCCTCTTGATGGTCCAGAAGCCACATGATTCTGATGAAATACCAAGGTAATTTTCAGATTTCATACTGAGTTTTTATCACAGTGCAAGACCCTGCCAGTTCCAGAGTTTACCAGCAGGGAAACTTGTAATTGATGAGTTTGTTTTGTTCAGCTGCAGTGTCTGCATGTGTTTTGCACGGAATATACAATAATAATTTTTGTGATACTATTAACAAAAGACAGAAGTTTTTGTACAATCCAGACATTTCTTAATTTAACTAATATTCAAGAATTAATTAATTTAGCTATACTAGAACTTTATTTCACTCCCATTGGTGTAAATATGAGTCTTCTTTACAAACAAAAGGTCTGTATAATTTTTGCCTTGTGAGACTAAACATTTTGAGGAGACTAAGCAACAATTATGGTTCACTGGTGCTACAATGAAATGGGGTTATGATCTCTTAAAAATTTGAGACAGTCAATAAAATCAGTATTCCACATGGCAAATAAAAATATTCAAGATTTTAAAATGTGAAGATCTTGTGGTTTGGCTCTTTTTTTTTGTTCATAGAATTTGATATTGCATGATTGAAATGTATGTGGAAATAAATTGTTTTCAGCAGTCCCAGTCTCCATTTGAATAACAAAGAAGAAATACTAGTGTTCTTGATTTGAAGCAATTTTCTTTTCCAAATTTGCCAGGGAAAGGGAAGGAGTGGAACAAAAACAATTCCACAACACTATGATCTTGTTACTATTTTCCTGATGGCACATATATGAATTAAACTGAACCTAGGGAAACATTAGAATATTTTGATTTTTATGTTCTCCAAACCTAATGTTGCTATTTTATTATATGAAAGTTTAATGCTTCTTTCCTCTTGGTGCCAAAAATAGGACTGTACTTCCCTGACTGACATCATTGCAAATTCACTAAGATCAGCTTTTGTGTTAGAAATGAATAGTGAAAGGGTGGAAAACTCAGTTGATACACAGCTCCTGCAGATCTTTTTTAGGTCATCTAGTTGTAGATCTCTTTTCATTTAGTTTCATATCAGAGGGATTTTGTTTGTTTATTTTGGTGATGTGTAGTAAGAAAACAAAAACTTTGTGCCCTATTCTGCCAATATTATATGTAGAGAACACCCAGAGGCTGTCTACAGTACTTTCCCAAGATGAGATGATAGATACGGAGATTGGCAGGATGAACTAGAAGATCTAATGTGGGGGTTTTTTTTTTCTGTCTAAGGTCTATGACATAAATTTAAAGAAGAAAGATGCTGACACATTTGTCCCTTTGGCCAAAGGTTTGAAAATGTTGGAGTGTTATAAATAACCCTTGTTTAACTGAGATAATTCTAATTCAGATTTCAGCTTGGATTTTTCAGCAATTTTGCTGCAATGAAAAGGGAAATCAGAGGTACAGAAAAGTGTAGATTTCACTGCATG
The DNA here is from genome assembly GCF_003945725.1 of Corapipo altera. Taxonomy (NCBI): domain Eukaryota; kingdom Metazoa; phylum Chordata; class Aves; order Passeriformes; family Pipridae; genus Corapipo; species Corapipo altera. Next base: position 34,012,495 of record NW_020884872.1, read on the forward strand.
ATATATTTCATTTAAATTTTCCCTCCCCAAAAACTGTGGGAAATTGTATATAAGACATCAGAAAAATGTGTGTTGCAGTATAGTTGATCATGATAAGACCAGGTTGCAAATATATTTCAGTTCTTGTTGACTAAAATATTCTGTTATTTATGATTGAAAAGGATATGAAAGGTTAATATGTAAAGCATTAAAATATCAGAAATGGCAATAATAAGAATAATGTTTGTAAAATGTGTACTTTCATGCTTACATTTAATGTGGAGAACTGGTGTTGGCACATTCTTTCTTAAAAGATTTTGTATACATATTTAACTCCTAAGAGGAATTAAATAAGTGACAATCAGAGCAGGGATTCCTTGCTACATAGTAGTGTTGTAATCTTTGATAAAATTACTCAATACCTCATGATATAATACTTTGAAAAAAATACTTTTTTTCAATGTATGAGCTTGTGGTTTTTGCTTGGTAGATAAGTCCTGGACATTTCAAATACTCTAAAATAACACATTCTTCTCTCCTGGTGACTGTGTCAAGCACATGATTGCTGCAAGTTACATCCATGAGTAGATGGTCAGCACAGCAGGCAAATGTTAGGACTATAAGACAAATGGTAGGTATAAATTATTTGCAAGCTCAAGTAACAGCAATTTGACTTTTTTTGAGCCTGTAACAATGCCCCCAGAGACAAAAGTGTGAATTTCTGTAGATCATTGCATTTTCATGGCCTTGGCATTAAGTAAAGGTTGCAGCTCTAGGTTTTGAATTTCCCTACTCATAAATAAGAGCCGTTTTGGTTTTTATGTCTGATTTTTGCATGAAATATGTATATTCTAATCCTTGCTGAGAAGTCTTCAAGGAATAATAGTGGAGGCTTTTTGGTATAAAATTTCATCTCACATGCTTGCAGAAACATATATCTTTGGTGTTGAAGTCGCAGCACCTATATCAAGGGCTTGTGTATCAAAGCTATACTCTTCTGTATTCTAATATTTAACAATTTGCTGATCATGACTGACAGGTTTACACAGCTAACAAGTTCTGGAGTTGTGGGTGGTTTATTCCAGAATAACTCAGGCAATTCAGAGCATTTAGCTTCCACAGTCTTCGTTCTCATCACAGAAAAGAAAGGTCTATTAGGACTGATTGCATTCTCTTTAAAGTATCTTCATTAGAAGGGACTTTGCCCTACATTGTGTTCAAGTAACAGTAATGTGGGCACCCAAATTCTCATTGAAAAAACACAGAGAAAGGTCTTTCAGTTATTCTTCATTGGCCTTTGTTGATTTAGTTATTGTTATTTGCGTTGGCCAAGCTTTTTTCTTTTTTTTTCTTGAAATGACCATTCTTTGCCTATGTTCACATACAGAGAACAAATTCTGTACGCAGAGCTCATGAGACAAACAAATGCCTAGCAAAATGGAAACAATTCTTACAAAAAGATAAGGTATTTGACTTGTATACCATAGTAAAGGTGAGATCACAGACCTGAAGTGGATGTAAGTTCTATGTTTTTCTCAGTAATTTTCTTAACATGGCACCAAAGCCAGTCTCCCTTATTTCCACCACAGAATGCCATGTTGTAGTTTTATAAGAGCAAAATTATGCAGAAGAGCTAACTGCAGACACTGAGTTGAAATCTAATCTGATCACATTTTTGTTTGGATTCTTCAATGGAAATTAACTTCTTTCCCATTGTGATGGTTGTGGCTGGGGTATAGTTAATTTTCTTCATAGTAGCTGGTGTGGGGCAGTGTTTTGTATTTGTGCTTGGAAGAGAGTAGGGACTCAATAACTAAGTGATTCCAGGTATGGGGTAGAATCTGGAATACTTTATTGAACACGCAAACACAATTTAAGGGCCTTGGGGGTTGGACATGTTAATGAGGAGGATGAGCTATATTAATTAGGGAATTATACAAGTTTTTACTAAAGTTACCCAATGGGCTAACATTTCCCTCAACCAGGATTACATGGGGGGAAAAGGATTAAGGGGTTTAAACATGGTCTGATACAATCATCTCAAAATCCTTTCTTATTTTGCTGCAGGAGCCAGGTTAATCCATAAAGTTGAACTTTAACAGGTCTTGTGAGGAGGGTCCAGTCCTTCAGGTCACAGGATTCCTCTCAGCCCTTGTTTTCCAAGGTTTACTGCATTGACCCATTAAGCTCCTTTCTGCAGATATTATATTTTGGGATCCAACAGAAGAGTGTAGATAGAATCATAGAATCATAGAATGGCCTGGGTTGTATGGGACCTTAAAGGTCATCTAATTCCAACCTTCCTGCCATGGGCAGGGACACCTTTCACTAGACCAGATTGCTCAGAGTTCCATCCAATCTGGCCTTATAGATTTCTAGGGATGGAGATAGCACGGGGATGTTTTCTTTATTTGTCTTTAGTCAAGTCCTTTTCTGCCTCTCACCCCACCACTGAGAAGGCTGAAGTGTGAACCATGTGTTGAGAGGGGACAGAGCCAGGACAGCTGACCCGAGTTGATCAAAGGGATATCCCAGTCCATATGGCATCATGCTTGGCACATAAAAATGGGGGAACAAGAAGGAAAGGGGGGATGTTTGGAGTGTTGGTGTTTGTCTTCCCAAGTCACCATTGTGTGCGATGGAGCTCCGCTTTCCTGGAGACGCCTGAACAACTGCCTGCCCATGGGAAGCTGTGAATAAATTCCTTGCTTTGCTTTGCTTGTATGTATGGCTTTTGCTTTATTTATTAAACTATCTTTATCTCAACTAATGAGTTTTCTAGCTTTTCCAATTCCCTTCCCATCTCACTGTGAGGTGAGTGAGCGAGCAGCTGAGTGAGGCTTAGCTGCTATCTGGGGTTAAACCAGAACACATATTGTTTTTACATTATCGCTTGACTGGAGGCCCTAGGAAATGTACACTTCTGAAGTGCAAGATTCTGTATGCAATATAATAGTAGGCCAATAGCTGAAGACATGATGAAACAGGTGAGTAAAATAACAAAATGTGGCACAAAAATGGGTGTTGATCTTGCAACTAAAAATGTACATGCACTGACTATTCAATATGATAGAATAAACTCATCTCACTCAGAAGCTTCCAGGTCATAGATTTGGGTATGGATAGTCTTTATTTACAATCTTGTTTAACCCACTCAGAAACACATGCATTTCTATAAAATTGTCCCATCAGTGATTTGCCTGATTTTGAGCTCATGAGTGACCCACTCAGAAAGTAGGAAAGGATGTGGATGTTGTTTACCTGTTTACCAGTATCTACAGCTTTATCATATGAACTGATTACTCTATCTCTCGGTAGTCATTTATCAGCAACTGTGTACAAGAAGGCACAGAATTTCAGAACAGTACTTTCTCCTGGAAATGATACCTGAATGTAAGGTGTTAATGAGATGGACATTATATGTGGATTTTCTTACATATGCATCCTTCTAGTTTATGCTGCCAAGGAAGTAATAATATGAATTTGTGATCCAGGGACTTCAAACAAGCATCTGCTTTTATTTAGAGGCTTCTAAAAAAGCTTCTCATTCAAGTGAATACCTTTTCTGAGCAGGAAGGGGAAAATAGTATCTAAGTGAATACCTAGTTTCAGTTCTAGGCTAACTGAAGAAAAGTGTTATTTTCTTTTCTCATATTTAAAGGTAGGTTTGCTGTGAGGAAATGAGACCCACATTTGACCAACTGCAAGGAACAGCTGAAAAGACCATTGGATGAGTATGCCCCAACAGGTATTGGGAGTAAGTAGAGAGCTTAAGAGGTCCCAAAGCATTACTCCTGAAGAAGGCTGTGACTGAAAGGCCAGATTGTTATTGGGTGGGATGATTCTGGCTAAATACATATATGTACAATGTGTGTTTATATCTGGGTTAGTCACACTATATTCTTTTCACAGTAAGGGAGAAACAAGCATTTTTTTCACTTATACATCTCATTTACTCACGTAAAAGTCTGGGAGAGATCAGAAGAATCACATCATAAAAACAGCAATTTAGGATAACTAGTTCAGATGTATTAAATGACACTGTAGACATCTCAATTAGATTGAGATGAATCATGGTGAAAGAGATTAAATAAAAACGATCAGATAAAGCAAAGCTAGAAAAAGGAACTGTAAAGGGAAAAGTAAAAAACCTGTAGTAATCACAGAATCTAAGGATGGCTTGGTTTGGAAGAGACCTTAAAGATCATCTAGTTCCAACCCCCCTGCCATGGGCAGGGACATCTTTCAGGAGACCGGGTTGCTCAAAGCCCCATCCAATCCAGCCTTGAATACTTTCAAGGATGGGACATCCACAACTGCTATGAGGAACCTGTTCCAGTGCCTCACTATCTGTGAGAGAATGAAATGTTATGGTTAATGGCTTAAACATTGTTAAAATCACAGAAGGACTTTTGTCCATGGTAGCAAACTGTGTGAAGAAGCAACTACTGATTTGCGACCACAGAAACCCACTTCCCGCCCTAATATGCTTCCTGACTGCAATTTGGACTGTGAATTATGGCAACTTGAGATAGAAGTAATACTGCTGTCCAGTTATCTCAGGTCTAAGGAGAAGAATGTATCCACAAAGAAAGCCAAACTCAGCAGCTGTGTTGAAAATCAGTTCTGGCTGGGTTTGATGGGAGGAGAAGCTTACAGACTGATTTGCTGAGACCAGGTTTGCACACCCTCCCCCTCCCGTGAGAGGCTGGACTCTTAATTTAATGACTCAAAACACTCTCCCATTTGTGAAGGCCAGGGTGCTTTGCTGAGGCCACGTTTGCACACACACACCACACCCCCCCCCCCCCCCCCTCCCCCGAGGGGGAGGCTACAAGCCAGATAAGAAGCAGACCCTGCAGAGACTGGGCGGTGCTTTTTATCATGGTGACTGCCCTCCATTATACAGCTTGAAAACTCCTCCTCCAGGGCAAGTCTGATGGGGCAGAACTGGCTCAACTGCACCATGTGAGAGGCAGCTGTCATGTCTTAAAGGGGTCATAAACCATCAAAGACCCCCAAATCCGGAGTTTGTTGCAAGAGACAGTGTAAAACTACTCCTCCCCCCTCCCCCTTCCCCTAGGAAGGTACCTGGGTGTTCCCACCTAGCCTGAACCTATATTAATCCACTGAACTCTGAGTTTCGTGGGACTCCCACCACTGAGAAGACCAGAAGAAAAGGACCAATGGGACGCTGTCAGCATCCATGAGTGGTGTGTTTTTCTACTTAATCTGTCTCTCTGCCACCCTCTTTCTCTCCCCCCCCCCCCCCCCCCCCCCCCCCGCCATTTTCCTATTTCTTTCTATCTCTTTCTACCTCACATTTAGCATGAAATAAAATCCATACTATTGACTTCAGGCATATAGTCTTGCTTGCACTTTAATTTGGGCAGAGGCATCTCTCTAATAATTTTAGTAACTGGATCTTAACACCATCCTCAGAGTAAAGAATTTCTTCTTAATATCTAGTCTAAATCTACTCTCTTTCAGTTTGAAGATATTCCCCCTTTTCCTGTCACTACATGTCCTTGTAAAAAGTTTCTCTTCATCTTTCTCATAGGGTCCCTTCAGGAGGACCTACTGGAGGACCACAATTATGTAGCCTCTGCTTTTCCAGGCTGAACAGTTCCAATTCTCTTAGCTTTTCCTCACGGGAGAGGTGCTTCAATCCTCTAATCATCTTGGTGGCCCACCTGTTGGACTTGTCTTTCCTGTGCTGAGGATCCCAGAGCTGGATGCAGTGCTCCAGGTGGGGTCTCACCAGAGCAGAGTAGAGAGGCATAATCACCTCCCTGGTCCTGCTGGCCATGCTGCTTTTGATGCAGCCCAGGACACAACTGGCTTTCTGGACTGCAACATTACATTTCCAGCTCATGTCCAGGCTCTCATCCACCTATGTATATGTATTCATTTGTATATATATGAGTTTATATGAGGGCATATATAAGAGGACAGAGATGATGTAGGTTGCATCATATGAATAATTGTTTCAGCCAAAGAAAGAGGAACAGAGTAACCAAATTTGGCAAAAGCACAACTGTGGGAAAATAGGACAGCTATCCTAAAGTATATCCAAATAGTAATGACAAGAGAGGGAGAAGAGCTATTTATGCGAAGGGAAAAGTAGGAAACAGAACATTTGTTTAGAGAGAGCCCACAGAGAAATTAGAGAAAGATTTCTAATTATTACAAGAATTAAACTAAGAAAGACTCTTTGCAATTACAAACCTATCTAGTTTAAAGTACCTGACAGATTTATTAAGATCTTTGGATGATGTGGGTTTACCTCTTATATTAAAACATTGAAGCTGATCCAGTCTTAAACCTTGGTTTGTTTTAAGTTTCATTTTTTATTTTAGGACCTTTCTGACTGAAGGCTGTTTTAAAAAAATTATGGCCACTTTCAAATTCTCCACAAACTCCATTGTTTTTATAGCACTTCTACTGTTTTATTTTTCTTTTGTTAAGTCTTTGAGAGCAAGCTATCCAAGAGAAGGAAGCTGTTTCTCCCTTGCCTATTTCACTTATCCCTGTGCACTAATACAAAGGCCAGCTATAATACAGGCCTTAGGAGATTTATAACTGCTTTGACCACAATGGTTGAAGAGCTTTTTGAAAAATCGTGGTTTCATCTCTAATTATCCCTTCTGCAACATACCCTCTCTCTATTGAGTGAAACCTTAGAGTTTGTTGGTAAAACAAAAAAATTTTGGTTAAATCTATTTATGTTAGAGGATGCTCTTTAAATAGAATTTGGATTTGCAAAAGCATCGAGCATTTCTAGTAGAGCTTTTTAGACTGTGCATGGTAACTGAACACAATTTAAATTTAGAGGACAGATATGAAAACATGAATAGGATTATAGCATATCTATTCTACCTTCAATATTTGTAATTTGGTATCTCTTCTAACATTTGAGATTACAGATAGGCCTTAGATTTTACACCTGATTTCTTCTTAGGGAATAAAAGTGTTTTCCAAATTTTAAAACAGTTTTCTGACCAGTTCAGGCAGACCTTCAGGGAGGAAAAGATGAAATGTTTGATCATTATATAATTCTATTCTCAGTTCATCACCAATTCCATTGTTAGGCACATTCCAAGTCTTTCTCAGGACTTGCAAGAGGTTCGTTTTGGAGAGAGTTCAGACCTCTTTTCTTACACGTCCAAATACTTATATTTCTTGATCCAAACAAAAGCTGTTCGGGTATCAGTTTAAATATATTGACAAACATTTAGGCTTTTCTTTATAGCTTAATAGCAAGCATCTTGAATTTTAAAAAAATTCAACCAGCTTTGCATTACAGTGTCTCCCCTAACCATTTGAAGCAGCAGCAGCAGACTTATGAAGATGATGTGACAAGAATTGTGATGCTCCACAACTCCTACTTGTCACATTCCCTCAGGACTCTTCTGTCCCATAGTGGCACCCTAGGATGGCTGAACTGGAGGGGTGGATTTTTCTCTTGCTTTTGCTTGGCAGCTTCTGCTTGTTGGTGGTCTTAGAAATGTTAGTAAAGAACAGACAAAGTAGCTTTGTCCACTGCAGAAAAATAATGAGGGCTCAGCCCCTCATTTTGGTCTCCCCTCAGACCTTTCCAATATTCTGATGGGGCCTCTTCATGGGGAATGGATAAGAGCTATTAAATGACATTTCTGGGGACATAGTAGTTGAAAAGTAACTGAAAAGATCCCTGTTGTGAAATGCCTTCTGTCTGGATGCAGGTGAAACATCATCTCAGATTCAGAATTCACAGTGAATTTTGTTGAGGATCAGCTGATCATCCTGGATTTTAATCAGCACCATGAATTTTTAAAGCTGTTAAGGGTGTTAGGACTAACAGATCTGCCAGCTCTTCCTCAGGCACCTCCATTCAAGTCTTTGGTCCTAATCCAGAAAACTCTATAAGCATACGATTATATGTGAGTGGAAGAGCAGCATTGCTGGAGCTACATACCGGTCCAACATTGAGTATAAATTTAAATTCTTTCCTGAACTGGAAGTTTGTGATGAAGCAACTCCCTAGTTCATTCATAGCCTGATTTAGCAGGATAGAGCAGCTGTACTGTGTATGTCCATCGTGCACACACTTAAGGCTCAGAGTACAAAGATCCTGTAGCACAGCTGGTGGGAAGCAATGTTTCTTCCACATTTTTTGCAGGATTTTTGGAATAAGAACATGCTAAAAAGTGGGGAGATTATGCTCTTTTTGACAGAGTGTATTTAAAATAGCCAGATTTAAGCTGCAAATGAATAATAATGATAAACATCTGCAAGTTCATGTAGCAAGTACATTTGTAACTTCTTTAATTCATTAAAGAGAAAATAATTCTTTTCCTTTAATTTACTTCAGTAGTGGTATAGCCTATGCAGGCACATCATTCCTCTGCTATCTACCTTTCAGTGGTGTTTAACATTTTGTGCATTTTCCTTCTTGCTGTTATTAGCTGAGACGTAAAAGGTTACTTGTACCTCTAATTGTACCTCATGTATAGATATACATATATTTATATCTATGTATGCCATGTCTCACTTTGCTACTGGTGCCAAGGAAAATGTTGGATTCTATTCAGTTTTCTTCATATTCATTTTCCTGCCCACTTAACAAAATTACATTCAATGAGCTGTGGGAGAAATTCACATCAACGGGCATGTAATGCAATTTCTAGTATATATGCAGGAAGAAAAAATCCTACATTTTCTTTCATTTCTGTCAAAATCAATCAAATTGTACTGAACTGAACATAATCTCTTAAAAAAAAAATCACCCAGGCATTTCCAGTGAAATAAGCCTCTCTTATATGGTAACATGCACATATTTAAGAGGTCTCTGTTTTATTTTTTTTTAATCATGCCTAATTAGTTTTTTTTAATCACCCACACAACTAAGGCTCTTGCCTGCATAATTTATGACATAGAGGGGCCGGTGTCAGAAATCAAATGTTGTAAATTAAAAATAACAAGTTTGAGACTAGTGATTCAATTAAAACCCTAGAAAACATTGGATTATGCATAATTGAGAGCTTGTATGCAGAGATGCATGTCATGCTTGTCAGCTTGGATGGGAGGATTGGATTGGAGCTGTCAAGAGCATTTAAATCAACTCAGTAAAAAAATTAGAAAACAAAGATGATATTTATTATTAACTTCCAGTGTTCAAAAATAACTGAGAGGTATTTAAATTGAACGCTTAGATGACAAGGCTTTATTTATAGCAGAAGTTATAAAACTCAGTAATAACCCTAGCTGGCACAGATGTAAAGATACTACTGTGCAGCTGAGCTGCAGCCTACAGTGTGAGGATTCAGCAGTTGGCTCTAAATCAGGTTCAGCTAATAGAAAGTTGTGTTGGAAGAGAAGAAATCCAGATTCTTGAAGGGAGCTGTGAATGACCAAATCCTTATTTTTCTTCTCCTTTTGTTCCTTTTCTTTTCTTCCTCCCAGAGACTGGTGGTGCCCCATGAAACACTTTGTGACCTCTGAGAATTTGCAGGACATCCTAGGGAAAGACTGACTTGTCCTAGTGACCCAATTCTGCAGGACTACATTTTACAAGCCAGTAATGCTACTTGGTAGGAATAGCTGAGGTCTGAAGATGAGCATCTTACTACTTCAGCTGCGCATCCTAGAGTAAGCTCCAAATTTTGTTTGAAACTGTTGAAATAGCAATAAATTGCACTGTTGAGAGTGAACTTAAAAGCTTGCCAGGAGGCTTTTGAAAATAAAGAACATTTTCATTTCTAGCTTGAGAAGAAAGACTCCAACAAAACAAAATTGTGACTATCAGGACTGGAATATATTTGTCTCTAAAACACCAATGGTCTCACCAGGGCACATCCTAGCCCTCAAAAATACACCAAAGAACTAAGTGTTCAGAAAGATCATTTAGTTCCTAGCCTACATCAGACACACAAAATTAGCCTGTATTTTTAAAAAACAGCCTAGTCCCTAATAACGTGGCCCTTTGGATGACTTGAGATCTTATAGCAAGGTACCCTGAAATGAAGAATGTTAATATCTTTTTTCCCTTTAAACAGACGCTTTTCCTTGATTTTTTTTTTAGCAAATCTCAAGACACGAGGTGAACTTTCTGTAAATCTAAGTTTGCCAGTGTAACCTGTTCCCTATCATGGTATCTTACAAATGAAAACAGGAATGCAAAGGGAACACCATCAGCTTTAGAAAGTTTTTTATCAGCTCAGTGAGGTGATACTGAGAGCAGCAATGTCAGCCTTTTTAATGTTTTATGACATTTGAATTTAAATATAAATCTAGGGGAAAAATGATTGCCTCAGGAAAGGCAAAAAGGACCTTCAGAAAGTGAAGAAAACTTTATAAAGAGTTAAATTCTTCTCCTTTGGTAAACCACTAACTGCTGACGTCAACGGGATTTGTGAATGCACATCTGAGAGTGGAATTTGGCCATAAGTGAGGTGGAAAAATGATTGATGACTGCCTAATAGTGGAGGACTTAGATCAGTGCAATCACACAGCAGAGCTGGAAGTTACTCAGTTTACCCTCAGCAGATTTCTGCTGATTTTCCCCATGAGCTTAGGGGCAGATGGAGAATCTCCAGAAACACGGAAGCTCTTGGTACTCGGCTACCTTGGCTGAACATAAGCCCCATACAGTGCCATTGGAAGCAGCTTTTTGGGGATCCATCGGTGGAAGGAACACACCACAGAGGCAAGTCTGGAACACCTTTGGCAGAATATATGCAGGGAAGCGCACACCAGCCTTAAATTTAGAAAGCGAAGCAGAGGTGTATTTAGGCAACTTCCAAGGATTCTAGAGGGAAATACATAGTTAAAGCTCCTTAGTGTATCTAGAGGTAAGATTTTAGTGGTTCATTTTTTTAAATCTCAGTTGGCAATTCCAAATCTTTGCTATACTAAATTCCTCTTATAACCTACGATCACTTGGTAGCATTTACATATACTATCTTTGTATCTCTTTCATCATCTTTCTTTGATGTTTTATTAGTTACAAGGTTTAGCCTAGAAAAGCCTGTGCATTCCTCTTTACTTAAAAAAAATTAAAATGTGAAAGATTTTAATTTAAGCCATTCTGAGAATTCTCCAAATTATAACAAGACTATAAATATGAGGAGTCTTATGCAAGCAGAAGAGATGAAGCAGTGTATGATTTTTACTGTATTGGAAACTGGAGCTTTATTCCTTAAAGTTTAGAATATTAAAATAATTTTCCATTTTTATAAGCAAAATCAACTAAATGAGAATGTTGTGTAAGTAATAAGAGATCTGCAAGTGCCTTCAACACTGTCCTAGCTTTGCTCTTATTAACCTCTCTAACTGTTTTCTTATAAGCTTCAATGGGGCTAGAGTTCAGCCAGAGTCCCTCCATTTATTAACTCTGGCATCTTGGAAAAGGATCAAACTTTTACCATTTTTTGGAGGAAGTGCTGGTGTCAGTGAGTTACTGTGTAATACTAAAAAAAATTAAATTCCATTTCTGTTAGAGCATAATCAGCAATCAGAGTATCCCACTAAAAGATAAGCAAGCCATTTTTTCCTACACCAAAAATAAAGTGAAAGTATTTAATTTAAACTGACTTTCTAGACTTAAAGGAGTGAAAATTAGAGACAATTTTTGCAGGCGAGAACATTAATCATTAATACTGTTCATTGTCATGGGACTCTTCTCTTTACTGTGTTCTACACTCTCACTTCCCACAGAAATGAAGAGCTTTTGTGTTTTCCTCATGGACTAAATCAAATGGAGGAGTACTTTAAAACCTGTTTTGGCAATTTAAGTCTGAGTAGATGCACCCCACAAAAATTCCTGGAAAAAAAAAGTTGAGCACAGATTTCTAGAATGAGAAGCTGACATGGTGAAGGCTGGATATCAATGAGGAAGGTCTATGAAAATGGGAATTAAATTCTGGGTCTTTCTAGAGGGTTTCTACATTTTATTCTCTGAGATTATGACTTCATCGTTTGCAGTTGACATCTCTACCTTTCACCACTTCCACTGCTTCTGCAGATCATCTGCAGATCCATGCAAAGGAAATAAAAGTCAAAGCCACATGAATTCTGCCTATCTTAGAGACCCATTAAAATTTTTCAGATTGTCCCTGACTTGATTTTTACTTTTAGTAGAAACTGAGCAGAGTTTCACGGGATGAGAGAATACAGAACTTTTGTTTTGTCAAATGGTAAATCAAATGTAGTTACATGGACCTCCACCTAATGCTCTGTGACTCTTCTCTTTCATGGGATCCCCAGGTCTGAGTTACATCCCCTAACTTTGTATTCACTCTGAGATGAGATAGGATTCCAAAATGTTTTCTGTGAAATCCAATGTGCTGCATAGGCAGCCCCATAAGATGCCACTGCAAGCATTTTGCCTCAGTTTCCAACTCTCTCCTTGACAAAGTGCAGTATTGCCTACACTGCTGTTTGAGAGTGTGCAGGCTGACTCCAGAACCATATGCTGGTGGAAAGGTACTAGGAGTGGTCCAAAGCAGAGCCCAGGGATCATACTAACAATACTGTGTGGACTATGCACAGAGTCATTCCTTCTACCTCTTAGCTAGCAGTGAAGACGTATCCTCAGAAAATTTAACTAGTGAAAAGCAAATTTATGGATGCTGATTATACATAAGCGTTAGCTAAGACTAAGGTCAAAACTGAGTCACATCAGGACACTTGCATAGACAGAAGTTTTATGTTTCCTGCAGAAACTTTCAGGGAGTGTGATCAGTGCCTGCCAGGTCAGATGGTATCTTAATGGAGCTTTTCAGGGTTACAGTTTGGCATACCGACAAATAATTTTTTTCCTAATTCCTGCTAGAGACACCTACCTGTCTTTCTGGATGTGGTCTTACATTTCTAGAGAACATTATTAGCAGAAACTTAGGTGCCATGGGAACACAACCATCTTCCCTGGGGTGAGGCAGCAGCTCACCTGGGGCTTGGAAGATCTAAGTTTTGGACTTAAATGTTTACAATGGCTGTTAGGCTCCTAATTCTTTTAGTGGATCTAGGCCATAGCATATAGGGAAAGCTTGGTAGAGTCAGCTGAATTTTTTCTTAGAAGTTTTAGGTTTCTTTGAAGCTGAAACTCACAATGGAACTAATTATAATCTAACTGTAGTTGACTGTCTAATGCCTTTTAATATCCCTGTTTGAGATATTATGTACAATTATTTTTGTACTTTTAAAAATGTGGTATCACATTCTCTCCAAGTGCAAAAAATTAAGAGTGTTTATGGTGAGTATGAATTCTGGTATTGGATGGTAGGTGTAGAATTTTATCATGAAACCAGAAGTAAGGTGGTTTTTTTCCATTTAAAAACTTGAATTTCTGCTGACCATTAAAGAAAACAAAAAAAAGAAGAAACAAAGCCACCAACAACATTGCAATTAACTCGTGTTGGTCATAATGAATTAGTGAAACACATTACTTAATAGGCATAAATTGTAATGCAAAAGTCTGTGTAATAACTATACATCTTAATAACATCTTAGTAATATGCTAAACTCAAAGGTTTCTATTCAAGGCATTCAAAACCTGGGATTTTTGATTGAATCATTCACAATGTTTAAGGTCAGTAGGAATGGATTTAATCATGCAGTCTGATCTTAAGTAGTCATATGCTCATCTGGCAGAGAGTCAGAGAGAATTTTGTGCCTCTATTCACTGAGAATATGAAAAGTGTGCATCCAAGAGTAGTAGGAAAACTACTTCATCAGAGGAACCAACTTAAATGTTAGCAGACTGCTACCTTGCCTTTAATGATTAGCCTGAAAGCACTGTATTGCATTAACTGCATTCCTCTTAACAAGCTACCATACAAGGCTAATGTGATATAGGTAACTAAATATTAACCTTTGTACTAATACATTTTTTCGAAAGACAATGAAAAATGAATCTACTTGTGTAGTGTTGAGGAATTAATTGAGGCTGCCCCATTTCATAAGATTCGATTAAAAAGAAAAAGGAATTGCATGATGAGAAGCAATGAAGTTAGAAAAGAGGAGGCCTCGGTAATAAGAAAATGAAACAAGGGCTTGAAAATGCAGGTACCAAAATCCCAAATCATCCAAAAAAAAGTAGTAAGTGAAATCCCCAAAATACAGGATCAAAAAAACATCAAAGCAAGCACGTATACACTGCCAACAATTAGAACAGTATTAATTAGCAACAATGTTCTTTAATCTATAAATAATAAAGTGATCAAACGGTCCCACAGAGAGGTGTATAACAATACATAGAATTTTACAGTCGTAGGTCAAAAAGTCTATTTAAAATCCCTGTGGCTAATTCATACATTCAGATTTAGAGCCCTGTTTATCATTTAGTTGAGAGATCACTGAAGTGGAAGAGATGTCAAAATCGGACCCAGTGCCTCAGATAAAATACATAGCATACAATAAAGAAACTTCAATCTCTAATTCTTTGTAATGAAGGAAAAAGGTGCAGCAAGTAAAAAAAACTACAATAAGAAAGAACCTATGTTTTAGAAGAAACTTAACCACTAAGACAAGGAGTCTACACAGCGTATCAGGAGTGAGTTGCACCATAAAACAGAATTATGACATGAACTTATACTACTTATTTTATGCCCTTTTTTCTGAATATAAAATACTTCAACAGAAAACATGTATTTAATACAAAACACAAAATAATTAAACACACATATGTGTAGTTGTTACGTTATATGGATTTATATATAAGTATTATGTAAAGTTACTATCATTCATGAATCGGGATGAATTTTTACACAGAATTGAACTCTGTCTTGAAGATGGAATACAAGTTTTTGGTGAACTAATGAACTGTTTTTTAAAAATTTAATTTTCATTTACCTTCCTTGTGTGCATTTCTCTATTCACATAATTTCCATAATTTTCATGATTTTCCTAAACTTTATAGTGTTTGCTATATTTAACAAGCTAACTTTTTTCAGAGACCTGGATGACCATCACCTTTAAGCATAGTGTTTAATTCACATTTAACCACTACAATGAAGCCTAACATGCAATGACTTTATAATTGTTGCAATATTGTGGCAGATCATTATCATCAATATATTTTGTTAACTTTAATGTTGTTTTATTACTGACTACATGTGTCCTGTGATCTTCAACATCTTCATAAATGACTGGAATGCAGGACTGGAAGGGATACTAAGCAAGTTTGCAGATGACACAAAACTGAGAGGAGCTGTTGACTCCCCTGAAGGCAGGGAGGCCCTGCAGAGAGACCTTGAGGAATTAGAGGGCTGGGCAATCACCAAACATGAAGTTCGACAGGGGAAAGTGCCAGATTCTGCACCTGGGATGGGGTGACCCTGGATGTCCATACAGACTGGGGAAAGACATACTGGAAAGCAGTGCCATGAAAAGGGACCTGGGGGTCCTGGTCAATGGCAAGTTGAATGTCAATCAGCAGTGCCCTGGCAGCCAGGAGGGCCAACTGTATCCTGGGGGGCATCAGGCAAATCATCGCCAGCCGGTTGAGGGAGGGAATTGTCCTGCTCTGCTCTGCACTGCACTGGTGTGGCCTCACCTTGAAGATTGTATGCAGTTTTGGCACCACTATATAAGAAAAATATTAAGCTATTAGAGAGTGTCCAAAGACTGAGGGGAGACCTCACTGCAGTCTACTTCCTCGTGAGGGAAGGGATAGGCACTGATCTCTTCCCTGTGGTGACTAGCGACAGGGCCCAAGAGAATGGCCTGAAGTTGTGTCAGGGGAAGTTTAGGTTGAATATTAGAAAAAGTTTCTTCACCTGGAGGGTGGTTGGGTACTGCAACAGGCTCCTCAGAAAAGTGGTCACAGCACCAAGCCTGACAGAGTTCAAGAAGCATTTGGACAATACTCTCGGGCACATGGTGTGACTTGAGGATAGTCCTGTGCAGAGCTAAGAGTTGGACTCAATGATCCTTGTGGGTCCCTTTCAACACAACATATTCTGTGATTCTGTGAACTCATTCTGAAAGGTGAGGATGACTCCCTTTTTTTGTGTCCTAGGCTCTTGTGGGCTAACTTGGAGGAGGTACTTATATCCTTTTGTCTAGAAAAGTGTGACTTACAAATACACCTGGGCTATATGATACATGTATTTGCTTGCCATTACCATTTTTCTGTAGAATTGTAGGTGGTTCACTGCTTACAAAGAACATAATCATAAGTGCTGATAGCTCTACGTCCACAGGGTCTGCTAGCTTTTCATGAAACAGCAGGAGTTCTCTGGCACTATGTGGTCTACAGTTTTTAGCTTATGAAACTGATCCTTTTTGCATTTCTGATTTTTCCACCCAGGGACTAACTAATGATTATTTGGATCATTTCCTACTCTTCTTGTCTTGCTGTCTGCCCCTTCCCTGAACTGTAACTTTGTATAGCAAATAGGATATGATTCATGGTACATAAATGAGCCAAGAAGAAGAATTATCTGCTCTCTTTTAAGTAAGCAAAAAGTAGGTTTTTGTATTGTACAGATAACATCAGAAAGCTGCTCAACACAAAAGCATGTATTTTTCTAATGACATAGATAAGTTCATTTAGTGAAAAGATGACATTATCATGTCATCTTCATTTCAGTAAGATTTCCCCAGGTAATGTCTTACTCACTTTCTGAGTGTCTCAAAGTTAATTCCAATTTCAGAAAAGCTCATTAGCGCATTCCTCAGTATTGATATGAAAGTAATTGAGGATTCTTTAAAATTTTAATATTAAGCACAGTTTACAGATCACTATGCTATGGAAACCTTGGACATGCAGTTTTAGATTTCCATTCAGAAGCTTGGACTGTGGATGGTTAATATGAACATCATAGAATATCTATGTTAGATAATTATATCCTTCATACTTTAGTAAGAGAACAGGGCCAATGTTTTGAAGTTATATATCAAATTATACAAGGGTGAAGTGGGATTATTATTTGTTTTGCCAGAGCTGGAAGTAAATATTGACAAGAACACAAAAAAATGCAGATGAAAATAAAATGCTTTCTGCTTCTTAATGTTATGATCCTTAGGCCAGTTCTGCAGTACAAGAAAAAATTGCAGTCTTCTGTGCTGGGGAGGGTTCAATTAAGTTCATGCCTTTTTGTAGTTATTTTTAGTTGTTATATAGAAAATATATAGACAGATAGACTACAGAATATTTACAGAATGAGAGAGAAACTGGTAATTGCAAGCATTTGTTTAAATAAGCTGATTCTCATCTAGCCAGGACACAGGAATGTATATCACATAACCCCAATTTTACACCTGAAAATATATTGAGAATTAGGTAGAGATGAACAATGCATAATCTACGTGCTGTTCAAGACCTTGCAGAATAATGAATGCTTTTTTAAATAATGAATATATTTGACAAAATCAGTTTGTACAAAAAAAAGTCCATGAATGGATAGGTATATTCAGCAAATATGACTTTTTTATGAATTATTAACCTATGACTAGTAATTAGCTCCCAAACATGGAACTCTAACACAAGCCTTTTGCAAGGAGCCTCTTCCTCCTTGGAAATATCCATTTGCAAAGCAGTCATTGCCTGGTCGAGAACAGAGTCAACATAGGAAAATTCATCATTTAATTATACAAGGGATTTTGTGAAATATTTTACATAAATAACTTTTTACTCAGACTACTTTCTTTTCACCTACTGTGAAATAAAGAATAACGGAAGTTGAACAAGCTGATAATCAAAGTTTAAATGCCACTTGCAGCATCTCAGAGACCTCAATTTGAATTCTGCCTAGTGTGATCTGTGACACTCTTATTGTCTTATGGAAGCTTTGAAAGAAAAGGGGAAAAGAAATGTTGCTGTCAGGGAAAAAAAAAAAAAAAGACAAACTTGAATTAAAACATAGATTATGAAAAAAGAGGGAACTAATCATTCTCTTCTGCTTTGCTGCTGATGGCAACACAGCTAAGTAAAGATAAGTACCCACTTAATTGTGCTCCTGTAGTCTCTAATACTGCAGTCCCTAAACATGTCACCATCCTTCTTGTAGGTATACACACAATACCCCTTTGAGGTAGTGAAATTTTATTCTCTATATTTTAAATATTAGCAACAAACAGTGAGTGAGGGAGATCTGTCTGTGCCCACTAAGGTCTGAATTTATTTCACCTATTTTAGATGCTTAACCGAGACATCTAAGATAGTACTGTACTTACCCTTTTGTAGAAATGTACAGTCTCAGGTAGCCTGTCCCCTGATGCTCCTAGGTACCTCAGTGCAGTGCCTATGGCTAGGCAAAGTCACTCGAATAAATGGTAATGGAGAAAAGATCATCTCCAGCTCTCTCAGTTCTGCAGCCTCCTTCCTCACTTGTCAAGTCTTTGCTTATTATTATCACAAAGAAGAGGACTATGGGGTGATGATAGGTGACTATGTGAGTTCGTGCCAACTGATACTCACTGTGACTGTGGGGCTATGTCTGAAATTGCCATAGCACTTCCAGTTATTGCTGGCAGCTGTGACTGAAATTCTGTCAACCAAAAGGGACAGGAAATAATTTTTTTCCTCTACAGCTACTGCACTATGGTTGAGAACAGTGTAGTGGAAGGCGTATTGCTGCCTCTGTGTCACGCTGTCTCTGTGGAAGGGCAGGGAGTGCTCCCACTGCAAAGCTTCTCAATTCTCATTTTTCTGGAGTGCTCAGGTAACTCAAACATTCCAGCAGGCATACAGTTTACAAAGGAGCTGTTTTGCCTACTAGCAACCCTTTGAGTTTTGGTAACTTTAAGAAGAATATTGGCTGCCACAAAGCAAGAAGAATTTGGCCCTTTCTCCTACTGGTGATAAAATATTACCAAAAAAAGTTTTAGAGTTGTATTGATAACACAGAGCTGCGATCAGCCTAGAAAGATTTTGATGTTAACCTATGATGCACAATATGTGTTGTTTTCCTTAAAAAAAAAAAAGAGGCTCAAGCTTTCACGCTGTAAATATTGAATTATCATTAATGTATTAGCACAGAGAACTTAAGCCTTAAGACCTTCAGTGTCTTTGCTGAAGTCAGCAGCTTCAACCAGAGCCTATCATTGGTGTCTCTTGTGTAAATCCTTTGAAGTTATTATTGCTCTGAAGTGAGAAGAGAAACCAGGATTTTAAAGGGGAAAAAAAGTATGTATTCAACTGGCACATGAGTCCTGTCCTGAGAGGAGGTGAGAGCAGGGTGACAGTCTATGTGGTGGACAGCACAGAATGACAGAGTGCTGTTGAGGCCTCATTGCCAGCTTGTATTAATGATAATTGTATTAATGTATTAATGTGTGCTACCCTACTGATGGTGGAGCTCACAGGTTTCCACCACTGGGGAGACTGCACCTTTCTGCTCTTGTATCACCTCAGCTACTGGTCTCACATCACCTTCACCATGGACTCCCCAGAGAGAGAGGTAGAGGTAAATATCTTATTCCTGCCACCCAGGACAGAGATCTGGAGCCTGATAGTTGTCCTAGCTTAGAAGAGTTCTATGAACAAAAGAGGGATGAAAGGGGGACACCTGCGAGGAATGTATGTATATTGTCAGGGTGCCAAAAACTCTACTGCAGGTCCTAACACTGCCCACAAACATCCTTTGCACCGTTAGTGCTGAATGATAGTTTGTGTTGTGAGGCTTGCCTGCATCATTCATCTTCGTAAAATTCTTAGTAGCATTGATCCAGGTTGTTCTTATAAGAAAAAAACCCAAGACAACAGGGGTATCTAAGTAAAAGTTCACTGAGAAACCATCTCCTCGTGAAAGGAGCAACAACTCTCCACTTTGCTGGGGGGATCCAAACAGATCCTGGGCAGCTGAGATATGATGGCATTTTAGTGCTTGAAACAGATGAACTTCACATGCAAGTGGAAGGTAACCAGCTTTCATTTGTGGACGGATTTTGCTTCTTAATCTTTCCTCTACTTACACAACACAGAACTAACCTGACATTTGAAGAGTACACCAGGGGAAATATAGTTCAGTACATTATATAAGCAGACCAGATACACTAACTTATTAAAGACTCTGGACAACTTAGTGGGCAAATCTCTACTCAGTATCCTTTCCTATTATTATAAAAGAGAAAGTTTCAACCTCCGTTTCTCAGAAATTGGAGCAATTGCAATAAAATGGAATAAATGTTTTATGTGCTGGCCATGAAGTCATCCGAAGAGCTGAATAGCATTTTGCCTTTGTGAAAGTGGTAATTAGGCAAATACAACTGCACATTTTTCTTGAAGAAATTTAGGTGTCTGTGCAAGTTTAGGAAGGTATTTTGTTTCATATTTTTTTTTCTCTAATCATCAGACTTCCACTGACCTATAGTCACTGAAACTTTTTGTATCTTTAGTTGTCAAGATCTTCCCAGAGTGGCAGGACCTATGAATGAAAACTAACATACCTATACATTTTTAATCTTTCTAATTTTTAAATGTGATAGCTATAGGAACTGACACTATTATAAGGGTAAACCATCTTCCTGCACGTTTTACTCACATAAAACTCTCAACTGAGCCACACTAAGGGGAATCACATACAGAAATATGTACGAATCTCTTGCAGTAAGAGGTTCCATTGAATAAGTTGGAAATAAAAGCAAGGAGTATGGCAGACCAGACAGAACTCTTCGGTACCATTTCAGAAGTTTTATGATCAACCACAGATTCATTTTCATTGCTACTTCAATTCCTTAAGCCTTGTCTAAACTCTAGAAATGTACCACTCTAAGAAGTGGTTGGCCCTTCTAACATGGTTGTAAAATACCTCATGTCCACGCTATAGTTCTGATTTGATTTGCGGAAGTGTGCAAATAAGAAAAAAATTTCCACTGATGGGAGCCACAGGGTAGACAAGACGTCTGTGAATGTAGCTATTTTTACCACCATTTTGCTTTGCTTTTCCGATAGTTTTAATGAAAGCTGTGGTTGTGGCTCCCACTAGTTTTAACACATTCAGCTGCACTGGAGTCAAAACTGTGGAATTTTAACCAACTGTAAATTTTCTCACTATTTTGTAAAGTCAGAATTTCCTTAGACTGACTTTCTTTTTCTTTTTTCTTTCTTTCTTTCTTTATTTTTTCCTTTCTTTCTTTTTCTTTTTCTTTCTTTCTTTCTTTCTTTCTTTCTTTCTTTCTTTCTTTCTTTTCTTTCTCTCTTTCTTTCTTTTTCTCTCTTTCTCTTTCTTTCTTTCTTTCTCTTTCTTTCTTTTTCTTTCTTTCTTTCTCTCTTTCTTTTCTTTCTTTTCTTTCTTTCTTTCTTTTCTTTCTTTCTTTTCTTTCTTTTTTCTCTCTCTCTTTCTTTCTTTTCTTTCTTTTTTCTCTCTCTCTTTCTTTCTCTCTTTCTCTCTCTCTGTCTTCCTTCCTTCCTTCCTTCTTTTCTCTCTTTTTTTCTTTCTCTCTTTCTCTCCCACCCCCAGATATTACATTTTTTTATGAACTGTACAAATCATTAGTGGAATGTTGTACATTAAACTTGCATGGTCTTCATGCTATGCAAACAGAAGCCACTACCCTGCATGCACAGACTTGCTTCAAGTTTACTTTTGGCCTTCCACAGTCTTTGGAACTCCCTGAAATGACATGACTGCCAAGTACATCTGCAGAGTTACTGCCCCTGCTCTTACTGGGCACTGCGTGAGATCCATAAGCAAGATGGGTGGCAGTTCTACCTCCTCTTGGAGGGTCATGCCAAATACCCATACAGTCCAGAGGGGTCAAATGAAGGACCCTGGGAGATTGTAGGTGGAGGAACTGGGAGGTCCTCAGTAGCTGGTCAAAGAACTTAGTGGCTGGGCAAAACCAAACGGTAAAGTAGTTCTGAAGGAGGAATGATCCCAAGATGAGAACAGTCCATGTACACGCATGTGTGGCTCTGCTTGTGTCACTCAATATGCTTCATTCTGCTAGAAATAGCCCCGTTTTCTACTACTGGCACATATCCAGGGTGTTGAAAAGCTTTGTGTGGATAAGTACTGGCAAATCAGGTTATGGTCTAGCTCTGCACTTTCCTCACATTACACAAATACTAGACATGGTACCAAGGGGGATACTTTTTAACCTTAACACCTCAGTGATGGATAATAGGACGGATAGCTATGATTTCTAAGAGTCTCATTTACATTTGGGGCTCTCAGGTGACAGGCTACTATACCACTCTCCTTCCACTCTCTTTCAATGAATATGCACAACTAGAGCTAAGTTCCAAAAACAATTGTTAAGCTGAAAATAAGTGTTTTCTTTTCTCTAGGAGGGAGAGAGAAATCCATATATCTAACAACCACAGCCTGTGGCTGTCTCTTTAAGTTTTCAAATCTTTATAACCAATGTACAAATAAGTACACTTCTACAACCCCTGTGAATAGCCATGTTTTTTTAATGCAAAAGTTGTTTTATTTGGACCATCTCTTTCTTTTTTTCCCCCAAGAAAATGTACCACATGAAGAATAATGTGTGGGTGTTGTGAGAATGAATGATTTTCAAGCTGTGAGGACATTATGGCCTCACGTACCCTAGGAAAGTACTCACTGCTGACGACTGGTGTCAACAGTGACTGCGTCTGAACAGTGCTGAAAACAATTTGAGTCCTTCTGTCCCCCAGCTCACACAGTATTCAGCAACATTTCAGGTAGTTTGATTAAAATCTGAAGAGGCACTGATTCCACTAGCCTGGTATTAACAGGAGAGTGAGCCCTAGTGTAGACAGCTGCCTGGCTCCAGAAGCCATCAACAGTGCTCTGTGTACTCGACATGTCCTGGAAATGGCTTCTGAGCCAGAAAGCTGTCTACACTGAAGTTTTCACTATTTATGTCACCCCTTTTCTTGTATTAGCATCAGAATGATGTGAAAATTAAACAAGCACAGTTGAAAGATAAAAATATACTTTTGTGTTTGGATTTTCTCACCAAACAGAGATTTAAGACACTTTGGCAAAATCTGAATTACTTTTCTTCATATCTTTTTCAGAATAGTAAAAGGAAAGAAAGATTGAAAAGGAAACAAGCCCAATAATTTTCCAAATTAATATTATAAATTAAAAGTATAATCTTAGTAGGAGTCTTTTTAATTTTTCCCAAAAGAATAAAAGAATTTTCACATTAACTTGTTATGCATTTATGAAGGGATAAAGGGCAGTGTCCTTTAATGCTATTTCTCCAGAAAACAGCATGAACAATCCTGTTACACATGTACTTACAAATGAAACTGAAATCCAAAGCTAGTATCTTCAGCTTTAATAAAAGTGTAGCAATCAGTATCAATATTCTGTTAATACAGACTTTATAATGGCATCCTGCCCACCTACTGTATCTCAGCCCGTAGACTGAGAAGGATAACAAAAAAAGTCCCATGTGAGAAAACACAAACAAGATAAAAAAACTTCTTTTTGCATAAGAGGCTTGTGAAATTATTTTTTAAAATTCTTGTGAAATGACAGCCAAAACAAAACATTTGGACTAATTAATATAATTCATATTTGAAGAATTTAAGATTTAACTCTACTAGCTTCAAAACAGAAAGGAGTGGACTGAAACATCCTAAATCCCACAGCAGGATCCTACATTAGTGTATACCACTTGGAAAAACACTTGTGAGTGTGAGAGGAACATATTTTACACATGGAGCAAGGGAGAAACAGGTATTCACAGGGAGTCCCTTTGCTCGTGGGAAAGTGCACACATTCTGAGGGGTTATCCCAGCCCCGAATGTGCTCCAATGCTAAACCATGTCCATTCAGAGCAGCAGGTTTAAGCTGCCTTCTCAAAGAGACAAATTCTGTTTCCTGACTATGCATGGAGCTGAGGAAGACTGCTTGTTTAACTTCTTTCACCTACAGGAGAGCAATTTGTTTTCCGAATTCCTCCCTGAATTACATAACTTTGCACTTCCTACTGGAAGCTAAAACAAACAAAAACATGGGGAATCATATCTACTCTGTTTAAAGTAAATGATGTAGCTGTTCACTTGTATGTTTTTGCATTCAGCTTCTGTCATGAGACAACACTGCAGATCTTTACAGTGGCCCACAGCACTGGAAAAGTTATCTCACTTTTAGAACCTCCTATCAGATATAGATTATCATCCTGGATTCTTTGTGCAAAACATTGTTTGGAAACTACTAGAGGTCTTACTGTACAGTGTGAAGTCTTCAAACAGTATACCTAGCACTATACCTCTCCATCTTGCTGAAACCGTGTGCAAACCAGGTGCATTTGAAAAGTGTGTGGATTGCACTTTCTAAAATGATGCTTACCTCATGTTAGTTTGCTGATCATCCCCCTTTGAACACATGAACATACTTGGCTCCCTACACTTATCCTTTCACATTCAATAAATGGGAAACATCATTAGCGCTGTCAGTCACCAGTACATCTTGTTCTCTAGAACTGCAAAGCACGTTGAGCTCACTGTCTGTTTCCCAGGCTTGGGAAATGCAGGAAGGACAGGCTTTGGAACATAATGGAAATTTTCCTTGTATTAACTACCAGTAGAAAGAGACACCCTGAAGGCCTTGTCTTTCTTCATTAAATTCATAAAAAAGCTGTATAATTACAAAGCTTGTGCTAATGCTAATTTCCTACATAACTTTCACACTTTATCAGTCCTAAAATGTATCTGAAGTGGCAGCACTGATACACAGATCAGGTGCCAGCCCACATATCCTGCTATGGATAATGTGACCCACAGAAGTGTGGTACAGTCTGTAAAGAACTAGGAAACACCTCTACTAAGGAGAAATGCTCTGCCTGGTTTACTCAATGAGTGCTGACAGGAGAGGCATTAAACCAGAACATTAAAAGCATTTGCCCCTACTAGGCAGAAATGTGCCCTAATAATTCAATTAATGATAAATAGAACCTCCCCAAATCACCTGCACTTATTAGTAAACAATCTTGCAAAGTTACATTTCATTAATAACCATAAAAAAAATCTATAAATGGTGCCCACTGGAAGGATAATGTTTTTCCCTCTCTCTGAGAACATATGTTTGTAAACCGTGTAACTGGGCCCCGAGTAATTTTAGAGTGAGTAATTTCCGAACGTGCAATTACAAATGGCTAAAGTGCAATAGCTCCCCAAAGCATCATCACAATTTCTGCAGTGAGTGTTTAATTGTAGCCAGACTTTGTAACCTTACTATGGCCTGTGTCCCTGCCATAACCCTAGGCCTAAGCTCCACTCTTCAACATATGGGAAAATTTTTCAAGCTGATTGCTCCAATCTGATTAGGGGAAGTTATGTAGCTGCCATTTATTCAGAGTCTTGTTACTACACTCTAACAGCTGCTTTGTAGAAGATTCACATTAAGGCCATTTTCTGCCTACTCCAATTCCAGCACGCCTGTCAAAGTAATTGTGATTGCACTGATTGTTCTGAGGGTGCTAGCAATAAAAAAATTAAAAATCTTTTTGATACTGAGTTGGCAAAAGCAACTTTAATACAATGGTAAATTGGTCAAGAGAAAGTGCTTCTTGCCTCAGCCAGTGTTCCAGCTCTGAATCCTTCATAAATTCCCCAATGCAGGAGAGCACAGGTGTCTTCCGGACAGTTTGAGAGAAGGAACTTGCTCTGTATCAGGTGACTACTAAAACCCCCGCACAATTCCATTTTACAACAACAATATTTCATTCCAGTTGTCATTTTGGCAACCTAAAAAGCTTTGATGAATTTTTCACTCCCAGTTGTAGCAATCTAGGTGTTGATAAGCTGCACATAGCTGAAATGTTGTGATAGTACTGCAAAACAAGGGAAGACAAGATGGTTTTCCATCATGGTGATCATTTCCAAATTAAAAAAAAGAAAAAAAAAGTCATGTATTCAGGAGTGGGGGTGTCTAAAAGATGACAAGGCCCCCCTCAAACAGCTGCCAGTGATTTTAGACTGACCAGAAAGCCACCATCTACGTAGTTTAAAGTATGGATTTTTCCCTTATTTTTTTCAGATATTTTGTTAGGTTCAGACATTTAAATTAAACACATAGTTAAAAGGACTTGATCTAAATAAGTTTTTGATACAAATATGTAAACTAATGGGCTATTAAGAGTTAAAAATGGTCCAGGCTTTTGATCTGAGATATTACTCACGTAAACCTTTGTTCTCCTTGGATTTGCTTATGCTTATTTCAACACAGATGCCTTTGCCCCTTTACATTTCAAATGTACTTTTGCACGTAAACACCACTGAAGATTTTACCGTTGCTTTATTTCCAAAGATACAAGATTACCAAATTTTTTTACATTCTTCTAGCTCCAAGAGACTCAATATTAACATGACTAATGTCCATCATATGTTTTGGTGATTGCTCTCCCACACAGCATCTACAAGGGTCAAATAAAAATGAAACAAAAGACTTTTATTTAGAATCATACCCACTTTAAGAAGCTTAAGGCTAATAACTGGCAATTATTAAAATTATTTCATATTTCACAAAATCCATGGATTATGGATTTTGGAATTGTGGGTTATATTCTGCCTCTAATTACAGTGATTTGGTTGAGATTCTTTTCATGAGTTTTGCCCCAAGTGAGGAAGTGTTTTGGTCTTGCTTTGTGTTGGGTCAAAAGTAAAATGCAATGAAAATTCTCCAACCTGACTTTTATAGTCAGCAAACAGTGTTTATATGCTGACTACCTCTGCCTGGACTATGTGAAACATTTAAAATCTAATCCCCAAAATCCAATTACAGTTTAACCATAGTCTAAGCAGGTTAACTCCATCCAGGTTTTTTTTTTTTTTTTAAACCTGAGGTCCTCAGATCTTCTAAGAATTAAAAATATCCTTAAATGACAATATTTCTTCTTTACTGAGGAAGAAAAATTTGACTTTTGTTATTCCTTGAAATGAAAATTTTTGAGAAGCTGACAGCTGGAAAAGTTCTCCTTTAAGCTGTGAAACTGGTGAAGTGGTTTTTCTCTCTTTAGCTGGTGAATCCAAATTTTGGTATAGATCATATAACACCTAAAGGCTAAGATACCTGCATGTGAGGTCTGCGCTAAGCACCGCACCTAAACAAAATACCTTAAAAGGCCCCTGAGCAAGCTTTCTAAACCTTTAAATAGGACACAGTCTACAGTAAAAGGCATACTTGAAAATTAAACTTTTGCTGTTTGATTAGTTATGAAAATTGTCTTTAGTACCAACAAGAAGTGACTGCATATATTCTATATTATGTCTGGCTTTCCTGGGGTCAGCAGCACAGAATTTTATTTGGTGAGTTGTCCATGTTCCATGTTCCGTGATAACTTGTCTGAAGGGGTCATGTTCTTGGACAGAGAATATTACACTTTCAGGCTATTTTTGATTAGTACCTCGTGGCTAATAAGATTTCTCAGATGTGACTGAGCTTTACTGTGTAAAATAAAGGGGTCAGTTATTCCAGAAAAAGATTCTGGCAAGGTGAATGTAGGATCTTTCTGCCATCACTGTAGACAAGTCATGGTCTCCAGAATCCCTTGTGTCTCATCATCTTATCACAACAGGACTTTCTCAAGTTTATTTCTAGCTGCTTTTCTGATGATGTGTGTTATAGTGAAGGACAATTTGGCATTACAGAGGCAAAAGGAGAAGACAGGCAAATAATTTAATGTCATTAATTTTACCTCATGATCTCTTGGCAGAAAATACTTTTATGAAGTAATTTTTGGAGTTTAAGCAGAGTCTAAACATTTTTAGCTTGATAATGATGGCGAATAGATTTTTATTTCCGTCCAAAGGGAGAAATGGTTTAACCAAGGCAACATGTTCACTGAAAGCCTAAGGACCCAGTCTGAATGACATACAAACATTACCTGTGAGAAACTTAAAAACCAAAATTCAACTACAAAGATTTAAATCATTGTATGGAAAACTTTCCTTCTAAAGGAATGGATATATCCCATAACTGTGACTGTTTTAAATTTTATAAGAACATGTCTCCTTCAGTTTCCATGAAAACACTAATTTTATGATGGCTTCTTGTAGGTCTCTGTTTATTCTGAGTCCATGAGAATTAGCTGTTGGTTAGACTTCCCTAGGCAACTCTGTTTTTCCTAGAATTCTGTTGATGGGATTTTTTTTCAAATATTTGGTTTTTCTGGGACAAGAGACTGGGTGGCCAGGCTTCTTAATGGTGGTGAAGTAGTGGTGTAACACCTGTGAGAGAGTGGCAAAATTGTTCAAATCCCCACTGCTTTATAGGGATTAATTTAATGAGAGCTGTCAGTGAACATCGGAGGTGTTAGAGAAGTCCAGGGTGTTACAAGTGCTCTTGAAACCATGCTTTGGCTTCGTACCTGCCAACAATTCAAACGTTGAAAGTGGTAGACTTGGCAGATAGGCTGAGTCTGGTTCCTATGGCTGCCTGTTCCTGCAGAGACTCCTGCCCCCTCTCTCCATGCCTCTTGAGCAGGCCAGTAGCTTCGTGCTCTTGCAGGCTGGCTTTCCCTCCTGAAAAGTCATGTGGTCCCTGCTTGAATGCTCCTGCTGCCATGTTCGAAGAGGCAAGACACCACTGATCCTCCGAGTAGGATACCCTGCAGGGTACCCTATACCTGTCATTTTAGCAGCAGTAGATATTTTGTGAAATAAACATGTAGGACCAGAATTCTAGCAATGGCAGGCATATTTCTAGGGCACCAAGAAGAAAACTGGTCAAAGCAGTGGAAAGATGAATTATGAAGGGAATTAATTGAGCCACTATTAAGTTATTTAGCAAAGGCGAGTGGTCAATATGCTAGTCATTGCAGGAAAGGTCTTTTAGGCATGAAGCAAAGTAGGACAGAAGGTGAAACTGATGTCAGATTTGACATTCTAAAATGGGATTAGAAAAGAAAATAGTTTTCTCTTTGGTAGATTGTTATAGATTTTTGTGAATCTATAGGTACTGTGTGAAGCAGAAAACTGGTAAACTTGTGCACTGTGTCCATCAAACTACTCACAATTTATACACAGTTTTATAGATAAAGAATCCATGTATACTCAGGATGCACTTGGTTTTCTATGTTGTCACTGTGAAATGTATTTCTGCATGCTCAGCAAGCTCAGTGCACCCAGCATGAATGTGAGATGTTAAGCAGGTTTCTACAGCACATGACCACTTGTCTGGGATTTGCAAGTGCTAGGAAACTCTGCAGATTCAGAAGTGTGAGCAAGTGACCCAATTCCTTTTGCCCCCACAAGAAGTTAGCAGCAAAATGAGAAAGGGGAAGTAAACGACTTACAGAAGTGAAAATCTATGGCTAGGAATGTCAGTTGCCATGTATGTGTTCTACTCAAAAAACCCAAACTCACTAAAGAAAAGTTCATGGAGGCTGCACCTGGTCCACATCTACTGTGGCTGTGGTGATGGAAGGAAACAAGAAAGCAAACCCCTAATCATCCAAGTATCTGAATCTCCCTCAGCAATACTCTTATTTTGACCTTAAAAATTAGTCTAATGATGAATCACACAAAAAAATGTTGGTCAGACCTTTTGGTCAATGCTCTCTTCAGAGACATTAAGGACTGCTGTTAAGGACTGCTTCTCTGGTTACTCAAAGCTGAGCTTTTCTTCCTTCAGGCAGGTCATATTTTTCCCTCACTGCACCACTGATCTGGTTAGCCCTTAGTGCTCTATGTACCCTGCCCACAGTCACTGCATTTACCTCTAGTGATGAGAGAGTGTGTGGTGGGGAAGTACAGAATCCTGAAAAGAGAGGAATTATGCAATTTCTTTCTTCTCTGAAGAGTTAGAGTTGTAGATAGTGGAAAGAAAAACAGGAGAACTGGTACTGGAAAATAAAAAAACCCCAATCTTCTAAGAACTAAAACCCCAATATCTTCTTCTGGGCTTGAAAATCATAGTAGTTTTCTCCTGATGGGAGATACACAGAAGGAGAACCCAGAGGAGGCTGTGAGTGCAAGAGCACGGGTAATTGCAGATGCACAGAAGTGTGCCTGGAGAGGGCATCAGAGGGACACAGTTCCTGAAAATTAGGTCGGACTGGGAAGGCTGAGAGCAAGAGAAAGACAAAGTAGAGTGGTGCTCTGCAAAACAGCCTTTGGCAAAATAGGCAGAGAACACTTGCTGTACAGACAAATCTGAATGCCTCTGGTTGAGACTTCAGCATGCATGATCTGTTTCCTTGTGAATGCTCTAATCAACAGGTTATGATACAAAAGGAGCCTAAATCCTCTTATATTAAAGAAAAAAGTAGAGGTTGTCTTCTCCAGAGGAAGCCTAAACATCCTGCTTTAAGAGAAGTTTCCAAGCTCTGTGTCTTCAATTCAGACCTGTGTCTCCAATGCTGAGAAGTGATGATAGCTGGCCAGCTCATGTTCCTTCCTCTCTGACGAGTTCTGAGTCCCAGCATGATGAATGAAACTGACTTTTGGTGGGTCCAGGCTCAGTGAAGGATGCCTTGGGCCCCATTCTGCACCAAACTATCTCCTCTTCCATGTAAGAGCAAGGCATAAGCCCAGCAAGGAAACTATCCTCTGCTCTGATAGACACATGCAAAGTGTTCCTAATGTTAAATTATTATGGTGATATATCTCATTGTGTCTTTGGCTGATTTCGTATTTTTGTGCTCAAAACACCATGCAGGCAGGAGATTATGTGCTACCCACCTCCTCCCCAGACAGTGAGGTGAAGTATTCAATTGCAACGTCTGTCTGGTCTATGTCATGAGGTTTCCTTTAATGCCAAGGGGAGAACTTAATGCCAAGGGGAGGGTAGGATGCAGAGGAGCACACCTTACTCCTATCACCATCTGGAATTTGGGTCTGGCAGAGGCACGGACCTGGGCATGGGAGCAGGGGAACACTTCTGGGCTCAGCAGCACAGGCATGGCCTTTGTGTCAGGAAAGGCTGCAGTGAGCAAGGCAGCTCCCGCCATGTAACTTCACTTCTTCCTTAATGGTGAGTGTTTGACTTTGAAGCTCTAGTCTCCCCTGATCAGTTTACTCCATAAATTAATGTGTTAATTGTACACACAGTGCTGTCTATTAGGGAGGTGTGTGTTTGACAGCCTCCAGCTGCGAGTTTGCAGAGATCCTGTTGTAGAAATCATTACAAGGAGCAGTTTTCACAACCTTTTTAATGCACTCTTAAAAGTAACAGTTACAGGGGCTTTAACATATGCAGTTGAAACATATTTGGAGAATTCAGCTGCTCTAGTGTTAACTTGATGTTAGATCGGATTGCATGATGCCAAATTAGCTGTACACCACATAACATCCCACTAACATTGTAAGAGCTTTTCTTTTTCTTAAAAACCAAACAAAAAAATAGAACCATTTTTAAAGCTCATAGTTCAGAAATTCTTTTGTAACAGGTTCCATCTGTTCTTAATTTCTTTCCTAAACAGGCAGGCTAGAAAGCAAACCCTTTACTCACATCGACTCCTTGTGTGAGTCATGGCTCACAAAAGTGTGCAGGCACTCTGATCCTGAGATAGAGGCAAGGGTGTGTTATATATTTACAACAAATCTCTTTGACCTCTCAAATGCACTGGGCACTACTGTTAATATATCGAACCCTGTGAATCACACAGACAAAGTCAGAACAGATGTTTTTTAATGTTCGGGTTTTTTTATTTGTCATCCTTTTGTCTTTGGACATTCATTCATAAACCTAGA
Organism: Corapipo altera; assembly: GCF_003945725.1. Classification (NCBI taxonomy): domain Eukaryota; kingdom Metazoa; phylum Chordata; class Aves; order Passeriformes; family Pipridae; genus Corapipo; species Corapipo altera. Next base: position 34,044,035 of record NW_020884872.1, read on the forward strand.
AAATCAAATAAATATAATTTTGCTTCTTTTAATGATGGGAGCTGAAATCTGGCTGACATTGGGAATAGAGGTCTACTGTCAGAAACGACCATTTTGCAATCAGTCAAATGAATTTTACCAAGGTGCTCCAAAGTGTTCAGACATCAATAGGTTTGAGTATGTCCACATAGACATTCATGCCCTCAGTCCAAAGGATACAACCTGAAAAACAGAAAATGAATTGTCATCTCTACAAACAGATGTATATGTGAAGGGACAACAAACAAATCAATGCATGGTTAAACACCTGCATATTCAGCTGGACCCATGTTTCAGTAGCTGTGGCTAAAAGAACTTTGTCAGGAAAGCAGAAACAATCAATTTTTTTTTCTGCTTTTTATACTAATTTAACCTCTCCAAATCTGGAAGGGATGAGGGTGGAAGGTGAGACCAGAGAAGAAGCAAAGCATTCGAAGGTGAAAAAAAGATGCAGTAGAAGTTAAAGCAACTTGACCCAAGGAGACACTGAACTATGTAGTATAAATGGGAAAACTTGAAGAAAGAAATGGTTTGCAGACAAATAAATGGAGAAGGTTGACCTCAATACTGAAAAGGGAAAGGAGGAGAGGGAGAGAGGGGGAGAAAGAGAGCAATGAAGACCTGTATAATGTAAATTAAAAAGACTTCTGTATAAGCATTTACAGACCAGTTGGAACCCAGAGAACATACGCCTGTCATCTAGCCCCAGAAAGTTTCAATATGCAATTTTCCAAGGTAATCTAAAGTGCTGCTTCTTTCAAGAAAAAAACCCAAACAACACCTTTACAAGGGTCTGTAATTTACTATTTAAATTACATTGAGAAGTTGCATGTAGTAGGTCACAGGTATGCTGCCCTACTTCACCAATCCTTTCCAACAGGCTGCCTGTTTAATGCATGCTTCTATCAGGCTTTTCCTGAATTTACTGGGGGCCTTCACTGGTGTAGTAATACAGTAGGTTCTAAAATGCTTGAAAAATAAGACGAAGATTAAGATTAAACAAAACATTTTTCTTGGTGATAAATTTAAGCAAATTGAATGTAATTGCTCAATTTTATTCAAAGAAAGAGTCTGTGCTGACCTTAGACTCAAGTATTCTTCCTGACTTTTGCAAGCCTGGATACATGACATCATTTGGACAATTTGCACATATTTATACAATTTGTCATCATTCTGTCTTTACAGTCTGGAGAGTTACAGGATTTGCCTCTAGGCTTACTTTTCTCCCTGCACAAAATGCTTTATGAGAATCATATGCTTGCAATACTATTTTTAAAAACTGAAAAATTTAAGTAAACATTGAGAACCTACTTCATATTTAAAGCTGATATGAAGAAAATAAATTGTGAACAGAGAAACAAGGCCTGGAAAATTCTAAACCCGAGCACGTACTGAAGGCATAAGTGTTTTTTTCCTTAGGCTACCTTTGACATGAGTATGTATGAACAGCAGTGGCCAGGATAGTATTTCAGAGATGGGGGTGGCATTAAATGAATTTTTTTGTTCTTTCACCAAATGTAACTCCTGTACCTCATTACCATTTCAGTCAGTTGCATGGATTATAAGGAAGATTAGGAAAGTGGTTGTTTGGCATGCACTCCAAATTTAGATTCTTTTGAGATGAAGGAAGGGAAAAAGATTGGCACAGTGAAGAAGAGAATCAAGAGTTCGCAAACTAAATGCTTATATTAGGTCCTTAGTTGGAGCACGTGAATAAGTTGTCTGACTCTTTCAAGTGGATAAGTAAACAAAGAAATGCTTTAAATGAAAATTGGCATGATTTTTTTTAGAATTTAAGCCCTTAAACTGTGATTTTTCACAGAATCACAGAATATGCTGAGTTGGAAGGGACCCATCAGGATTATTGAGTACAGCTCTTGGCTCTGCACAGGACACCCTAAGAATCACATAATGTGTATTGTTGAAAAGCTTCTTGAACTCTGTCAGGCCTGGTGCTGTGACCACTTCCCTGGGGAGCCCGTTCCAGTGCCCAGCTGGGTAAAGAATCTTTTTCTAATATCCAGCCTAAACCTCCTGACACAACTTCAGGCCATTCCTTGTGTTCTATCACTGGTCAACAGTGAGAAGAGATCAATGTCTGCCCCTCCTCTTCCCCTCAAGAGGAAGTTGTAGACTTTAATGAGGTCTGCCCTCAGTCTCCTCTTCTTAGATCTGCCACATTCAGCTCCTAAGTTTCAAATTAGAAAGCTTTTTGCTTGTTTGTCATAGTTGCTATTCCCAATGCAATCTTTGAAAGAGAACATCAGAATATGTTCTTGAAAGGGCTGAGATGCTCTTTTCCTAAACCAGGGATATCTGTGAACTTTAATTTAGGTGTAGACTATGGCTATGTTTGGCTTCTTATCAGGGCAAGACATTTGCAAGGTACCAATATTCCCTTCTATCTCCTTATTTACTTTTGCATCCCAGTGTAGAGATCAGAGGTGACCTATACAGCAGATCGGCTGAGTGGTAGTAAATATGAGAGTGGTAGTAAATATGGGGTTGACAGAACTCCTTTGCTTTACTGTATTTTCTGTATTTCCTCAGTTCTATAAAAGGATCTAGTACAACATTTTTTCCCCAAAAGGTAAAAAAAAAAAGTGAATTTAAAAGAAGACAAAACTGTTTCTAAATAACAATCAAGCATGAGATTCTGTCTTTCTGAGAAAGACATTTGGTTTTCCTAAAGTCATATATATCCATTTTGAATCAGCATTTTCTTCTGGATTTCACTTCATAATTTTAGAATAACTATGGTTAATACACAATTAGAAAAGAATTTTCACCTAGGGTTGAATGAAATCTTTTGTTCAGATAACATTTTTTCAGCATTATGGCTTGACCATCAAATCAAGAAAATCTGCAGTGTCTGCAGCTAGTAAGACCTTTCTTCTACAGCAAGAAACAAGCTTGGTCATTGATTTCAGCTAGCATAAAATGAAGTCCAAATCGATTCACACCAACAGCTTTTAACTTTCAGAGGGGGCTTACATTTGAACGATAGACTGAAAGTGAGTGATCCATAAACCTGGTAAATAACACTTTATTGCTCTTGTAACTCAGTAGATGTGCATTGAGCTTTATAGACAAAAGCAAATCTTCTAAGTTATTATGGACAAATAGAGAGGAGACAAACAGCAGACTCAGAAAGGTGAGGATGGATGAAGATGGTAACCATCATTTGAAGTATATTTCCAGTGAGTAATTGGAAGCAGGGGTCAGATATTCAAGCTTCTTGAAACAATCACTTTTTTTTAGGGGAGTTAGAGGGAGAAAGATGGAAGGTCTTAGTGAAAGCAGAAGGGGATGAAAGCAGAAAGATAAACACAGAACCTTGCTTTGGGGGCATTCATTTTGGGCTCAGGGATAGATGCAGGTAAAGAGGTATGGTAGGTGTATAAAGCATCAGGGCATCATACCTTAATTCTGACCCTGTAAGTGAAAACAAACCTGTAAGGAGACTTTAAAGCTCCTTATGGCTGAAGCCACACCACGATTTTCCAGAAAGACTCAGTTAATTAAAACCTGCAAAACAAAACACCACTATTAATTCATTAATTAAGTGGTCCTGTGGGGTAACAGACTGCTAATGTAGCTTGTGCAGACCCTGTGCCACTTGACACTTGTGACAGCAGATCCTGCAGGCAGCGATGAGGCAAGACTTTTACCTATGCTTACCTTTATGCACTGCCACTAAATCTTTGCACAATCAGGGTCTAAGCATCTGTCAATAAGTCCTGACCACACAGGCACATTGACTTATAATCTGATTTCTATTCAGTATGCACACGGGTTATCAATGCACGTATTTGGTATCCTTCATTAGTTTAGTGCGCTATCTTTAGAGAAAAGTCAATGGCCTGCCCATCTCAATGGATACCCTAGAATAAATTTGTGAACTAACTACAAGAGAGTACATAAAACCAGATGAGGCATGACAGAATTAAAGTCTTTGAGTCAGAGGCTCAGCTGTGGCAAGAAGCCAGCTGTGCCACTGCCAGTTAGGCCATGCGCATTACCATTACAATTATATCGAAGGGAAATGACTTCATGCACAGGGTATGGCTTGAATATTAAAAATTCCTTGAGCGAAATGAAAGGCGCATTACAGTATGATAGAAAAAGAGTGCAAACATGTTTCATTTTATTTCAACACTATGCTCCAGCAGATGCACTGGTAAGCAAAGGAAATTGCTAGGTCTCAGTTTCATGTTCCAGGGCTTTACTGATTGGAGGACAGATTTACAGCACATGTAAGAAACAATTAGAATAGGGACTCCACGAACAACAAAGCGAGGGAATAAATTCCGATAATGAGACGGGAAAAGTACAAGGTAGAAGTGATCTATGTGCTTGCATTCGAGGTATAAAATGTCAAAAAGCCCTGTGTCAGCATGAATTGCACTAGGCAACAGATGGTGTACAGATTACGCTCTCTCCTCTCTCTCCCCACGTCTCTTTCTTTTATAGGTTTCTTTCCAAAAAAGCTACAGATTTCCCCCAAACACTTTGCTATTTATTGGCTGTCAACTGAATAACCATAAATGTTTGGTTGGGAGATTGTTGGAGAAAGAAAGAAGGGAGGCAACACACAAGAAAAACTTCAAAGTTTTCCCAGTCACACTGCGTGAACAGGAGATCCACTCTTTATATGCTGAATTGTTGCTTTTGGATAAACTGTTTAGACTGAAAGATTTACATTTTTTCTTCCCCATTCTGGAGACAGTAACTAAATGTCATGCAAAAAATAGAACAAGAGGTGCCTGCAGAGTAAGGGCTGACATCACAGCAATGAAAGGGAGCTCAAAGAGACTTGTTGCTTTCTCTTAGCATCTATTTACATTGGGTAGGCAGAGTGCCCAAATCATGCAAAGGTCTCATTTTGTGAGAAAAACTCATGAATCATGGGGGGATCTGAAATTTGTGTCATACTTTTACTTTGGTGAACATAAAACACAACAGTTTATGACTATAAACAAGCCAACACTGCAGAAGCCTTGCGGGTAGGAACTATTTTATCTGTTTCCCTAGTACAGCCACTTTGTGTGTGAAACTGTGATATTATATGCAGCAGTTTAGGACAAATGAAAACAATAATATAGCAATGCCAGTCGCATTAGGCATTTGATAGACAGAAGCACAAGAAACTTGAGATTTTACAATTGTTATTGTTGCTACATTCCTAAAGTGGTACCCATTCTTCTGTTTTTAACAATACTGTTTTATTTTCACAGGGGCTTAATACTCTGGAAGAACAAGATGAAAACAGTCCTCTGGGTGACATTTTTCTAATTTTCCACTTCTAAATTTAAATTTCTTAGATGCCACCAGAATAATTCAATCCATTTAAAGCAGACTTGTACTTTTTGATCATAAAAGTACTAGAGATACAGATTAACCAAAGAAGCAAGGGAGGGTTTTAACCAGAAGTTATGACCCCTTCATAGTCCATTAACACCTGCTGAGGTGGCCCACACTCCTCTGTGTTGTGGTACTGTTGCAGCTGTGTGCTAGCATTGCACATCACAGCCTCTGGGTAGTGCCCACGCTCCCACTGCTATGTCCCACTCACCCTATCTGGCAGTAACAGACAGTGACTAGAGGTATTATGTGAAGTGGGGACAAGGGACGATGTAAGGGGCAGTAGTTGCTGAGATACTATTTGTGATAGGTACTTTACCACCAAGCAAGGAAATGTGCCCAGAGGCAAAACACACACACAGCTGAACTCTGAGGTTAGCGCGGCTACAGAAATATCTTCATTCAGAAACGATAGTTTCGGTGTAAGGCTCAGGGTGGAAGCAGAGTGAATATCAAATTCTACTGGAAAAGAAAATACTATTTGTCTAACCTTGTGTTTGCAAGTAGTGGACGAGGTTATCTAGCACCTTTCTAAACCCAGCTGACTATGGATGGCTGTGCATCATGTATGTATGTGCTTTCAGTTTGCAGATACAACCCACCTCAATTAATTTAACTGTTGAACAGAGTGACAGTCATATGTTGACTCTGACTGAAAACCTCCTGCTGAGTGCCATGTCTATAGATCAACACTCACCCTCACTTCTGTAGCAGTTCAGAGAACTCCCCACCTCCTTGTGGGGTTTTCTGAATGCCAAATTCTGAGGGAACCTGCCGTCTTAATCCAAAGGAGGAAGATGCAGCAGTTTTCCTCTACCTTTGCCTCGTGGAGATTATATGGAAGTGATGTCCTCACAAAAGCAGGAGGATGTGTGCTGTCTCTAGGGTGTCTCTCAGAAGGATCAGCAAAGGAGGAGTAGCAGCTATTCTCCCACACTCTCCAACCACACAGGGCTTTTGCACTTAAGAGATTTTCCAGAGGCTGACATTTCTCAGTGGGCAAGAGAAACATTTAAATAATTTTTCCTCTAAATATAAGTGTATCAGGATGGATACCAATACCCAAACTTATATGGATGTCAGTTTTGACTGTGCTCAGACAGGAACAGTATTTCTAAAGGCACAAGTGGAAATTATGATGAAAAAAAATCATAAAAATTCCTGTGTTATTACTGAAATGAGGAGGTCTGATGAGATGGAAAGAAGACTGAGTAGTTAGAGGAACATCTACAAGCAGCAGACAAAAAGAGTACTAGTGACGAGTAATATTAAAGACTGAACACTAAGACTACTGAACATCACTTTACAAAACACGAGCAAAGAGCGTCCTAAATATACAAAGATTTTTCCACATTTCACAGCTTGGAGAGAGAGATAGAGATTCAGCTCCATATCATACTATTGGAAGTTAAAAGTTCCATATTTTCAAGTGGTAAAAGTGACTACAGTTTCACAGACTCCAGCCAGAGGTTGCAGCGCACATGAGGGTGTTATTTCTTTCCATTTCTCCCACCTCATGATCGCGAATTAATTTCTAGAATTTAATTAAAACTTCAGAATACCTCTGTAGTATAGATATTCTAATCACTTTCCCCATTATACAGATTGAGAACAGAAAGAGAATGAGATTTTAAAAAATCCTTAGCATTAAGCTAATTGATTCCTTTGAACTCTGTAGGAATATTACAAAGAACATGAAAGCCTACAGAATTAAGCCAGCTCTAAGTGCCAGATTTTCAGAGATCTTATTAGAACTGTTAAAAAAAAAATCCCTTTGCTTAGGGTACTCTGATATTTATTTTTTATGTGAAACCAAAAAAGCATATTCAAAATTTCCCCTAGAACAAAAATTTCAGCTTGGAAGAACCAGTACATTCAATTGCCAGGTTATTTGCTAATATTGTAACATAGTTATGCTTATTGTCTGTCTTTCTATAGTACTGAGTATGTAATAAATTGTAAAAATGAAATATAGGAAAACAGTAAAGTTATACTTTTCCCTTTATTTGTATGAAATATTGTCTACTCTAATGAGATAAGGAGATCAATCCAATTTAGTTTGAATTTTAATTGTAGGAAATGCCATAACACTTTGCCACACCTCTGTGAAATGCTTTGAATCTGATAAAAAAAAAAAGGCATTTTTAAATGGAAAACCATTTCACCTAAAGTGTTTAACCTTTTCTAGCACTTAGTTTCTAAACCATGAAAATTAGTTGCCATGAAGGATCTCAATAAGTACCTGAAGTGGTAAAATATGTGTCCTTCAGTGAAGAGTATGTCTCTTTATATCTTCAGATTTCTAAAGAACTCTATAAAATATGGCCCTAATATGCTTGAAAATCCCACCCAGGCCACTTGGCTGCCTTACTTCAGGCCACTGAACAAGTAGGTGTTGGCACGAATGAAACATGACTCAAAAACCATAAAAAAAAGTATAGCTGCCCTTCCTTTTACAGTAATAAAAGGAGAAAATGTGGCATTTGTGTAGAAGACAGGCACAAACTAAACTAAAAAGTGAGCCAGACACATTTCATTCCATCCTGGTTGCATACTCTTTCATCTGGCAGTGGAAAGAGCTGTTTATTCTTCCTATGGAACCAGCAATCTGTACAGATTTTGTGTTATGCCAGCACTGTTTCATTTCCTTTGCACTGATCTAGATACAATAATGGTCATGCCAGGAACTCTTGAACTAGAATCTGTGCTTGAATATTGCTTTCTTCTTTTTTTAGGGTTAAATCTTGTGAATTTCTCCCCTTTTGCTGCCTCAGTTTCTCTAGTAATAGAGTATATACCCTGTAGAGAAGTTGTGAATACAAATTAATGAATACCAATTTGCATATAGTGCAGAGGAAACCCTTAGTATTTAGCAGTAGATTGCTCAGTTTTACTGCTTGGATTACTCTCTTATTTTAATCTCACTTTACTTTAGAATTCCCATGAAAATTACTTTGGTTTTCAGTTCCCAGTATACATATTCATTATCAATTTTTTGACATTGTGTATTTTGCAGGCCTATGATATTTTCTAAGCTTCTATAAAGGGAAATAGGATGTTGTTCTTTTGCCTGTTGATCCCTGGAACAAGACAAATTCTGAGGGGAGTCCAGTTATAGACGAAAAATACATTTGTGTGTATATCTAGATATACGTATATGCATACACATTTCTTATGGAAGATTGCACTAGAACTGCTGTTGAAATAGACATAATTATATGTTCAAAGAAAAACTTCTCACACTGAGGTGAATGTGCAAGCTCCAAGACAGAACTGTCTTAGAGTGCTTTGCATCACTAGGGACAGGATGATCATCAACTTCCAGAATTAAACCTATTTATCTGAAAAAGATCTCAACTGACAACATTTCTAGTCCAAGAAATAGGCAAAATTAAAAGCAAGTTTTGAAGTTTTTTGAAACAAAAAACCAGACAAACAGCTAAAACCATCAGTGCCAAGCTGTGAAAAAGTTGAAAAAACCTCTCATTTACATCATTAGTTTTTGTAAGGAACTCTTTTTTTTAATGCTTGCACACTTAAAAACTGATCAAATGTAAATGTAGCAGTGGGTCAGGAGCTGCTTTGAAGAAACTGCAAAACTGCACATGACACTGATAATTTTGATTCTAGCATGAACTTTCCATGCACTATGGATGTGAATTATACTTTTGCATTATTACACTGTTCTATTGTTTTTTTCTCCCTGTTACACTTTTTTTTAGATGCAGAAAATCAACAAAAAATAGAAAAGTATAAATGATGTGATATATGGAAAAGAAACCAGTGACATTACTTCAGTCAGGAAAAATATGTGGCAGAAAACATCCACACCTCTCTTAGCTTATTTTGCCTAGCTTATTTTGGTTTTGAAAAAAGCTAGCATGACTGTTATACTTTACCATTAAAAATAGAGAAGAAAGTATTGGGAAATGTAGGAAACAGACACACATAAATGAATAACATGAATACTTGACCCATTTCATTAGGCAACAACCAAAAATGAGGACTTTGAAAAATTATTTCAAGACGATCTATGCAAAACTATGTAGCAATGGGGTGAAAGACTGGTTCTTGGCTTTGAGGAATGCAGAGGGCATGGCCTAAATCGACATGAGTAGGGATGGTTTAGGTGTATGTTTAGGAGATAGGGCTCAACCATTTGGTGTGCTAAGTCCTCCTGATATCTCCCTCTAAATTCTGTAAAAATTCTCTTCTGTTCTGATTTGAATGCTTCCTGTCCTGAAAATACACACTGGCTTTTACTTTCTTCCCACTTTGCCACCAAACTCCAGCCTCCAACTCAAGGCTCTGAAAAATCTGAGGCTGTGGATAACTTGCATCTCTGTGCTGCAGGTAACTCCTGACACAGACCAGGAGCAGAGGCAGCGCAGGCTAACCACCATGGTACACCCTGATACATGGTGCATGGCTGCACCACAGCACACACGGTTCTTGTCATGCCACACGCTGCTAGTGGGATTTCATGGAAGGCCTTCACACTCTCTATTTTCCTGACAGTATGCCTGCACCTGTGAAACTCACTTCTTCATTTGTCAACACTCCTACAAATTGTATTTTCCCACATGACTACCAAAAAACCCCAAAAAAACAAAAGGAAGGAGGAAGACTCTTTAAAAACATTTTTTTCACAGTTGGCACTGAGGCAATTGGTATATTTACCTGGACAGCATATCTCAGGAAAGGGAATTTTTTTCTGTAAATTCCACCCTCCTGTTGACACCAGTGCTTCAATAAGTTTGTTACAATATCAGCAATGCATTATTAATTTCAGGATTCAGAAGAGAACGTACTACAAAAGGTGGTGTATTATGTAACTTATTTTTAAAGTTTTTTTCTTTTTTCTCAAAGCAATTTATGTAACAGTGCTAGTTAATAATGCCACTCTTTAACTGTAGTTTGTTTCTTCTCTTTGGCACAGATCAAACATATAATGCTGTTTACTTTTTCTTGAAGTAGTAAATAATATCTCTATTACAAAGGCTTATGACAGCTGATGTGTGATCTTCAGGTTGCAGTCTCTCTTCCAGAATCCATGTTAGTGCTGATAGTGTTGCAGGATCTCCTTTTACTTAAAAGCAATGTTTTACTTCAGGCACAAATGCAGGGTGTTGCTGTCCTAGTTTATATGAGTTGTGAAGTAAGCCTGAATTTAAATCATTAGCACGCTACATTTTTTAATGGTGGACATTATCTAATGTTGATGCTAAAATTCACTCAACCTGATGTAGCGATGTATGGGAAACCTGTGAGGTCCCCCGCCAGAGCTGTCACCGGCACCTCTACTGCTGAGCTCCCTGATCACCAGGTGTAGTGGTTTGAACCTTGTTTTCCCCCAGAGGCTGACAAAGTGGTAACCCCCAGGGGTGGAGACCCCTGGAAGTTTTGAAGTTCTGCCCAATTAACGCTCCTGCAGAAATGTAAACATATCACAAGCACCGGAAGAGAAGGGTTGTAGTTTGGTTGGTAGAAGAAGTAGCCATGATGTAACAGCCACGAGGAAAGGGGACCGGAGCCCCTCGGGGCCTCTGGGGCCCCCCAGCCCCAGCTGGGGGCTACAGAGACAGAGCAGAAGCGGCGGCAGTGTCCAGAGACTCTGGATAAGAGCCAGGACAGATAAGAACTGAACCGGAGGAAGCAGCAGAAGAGAGAGCCTGCAGCAGAACTTCAGAGTTCTGGGGGTAGGAACTGTACCAAACCCCTAAAACGCCTTTAAGACCTCCTGGAAGGAGGAAGATGATGGACTCTTGCTTGAAAGAGCCTTGAAGTGCTACAGCACTTGCAGAGAGGAGCTGAGAAGCTCAAAGGCGTCCTGGGAAGCTGGACTGGGACGGAGAAGGAATGCGGGGGGGTTGACCTTGGCCCCCCTCGCTGCTGCTGCTAAGCTAGCAGCCTTGAGACAGAGCACAGAGCTCTGTAAAGGGGAATTTGAATCCCCTGAGGAAAGGGACTGCCACGAAGACCCCTGAGCTTCGTGGTATGATGTGGTGACGCGAGCTTGTCCCTGCTACGCAGTCCACGGAAGAGAAAGACCCTCGTTTTGGAGATGACGGGCCGAGGGGCCTGGAGACCCCCTTGTGTGTATTGAACAGAGATCCAGCTACAACAATCCAGTTACTGCTGCATGCATGAGATGAGGAGAACCTGCTGCCTTAGAAGAAGCTGCCACCCTGCGAGACTGGAAAGGATCTGTCCTTCTTTCCCTCCTGGACTTTTATTTCGAGGGGAGAAGAGATCTGATCCATTGTAAATACTATATGTCATGATAGAGATAGTTGTGATTTTGTGTATAATGTGTTATAGTATTTATTTGTACAGTCATTGTAATATATTCCCTTTCCCCCATTCTGAGTCTGGTTGTGTTTTGTCTGGAAAAACCCATCTCACATTAGGTTGAGATGTGGGAGGGGGGATGGAGCTAGGGAATCGGATTTTGGGGCTATCTCAAACCATGACACCAGGTCTGCATAAGCTAAGAGCAGGGCACCTGATGAGGTGAAATAGGTGAAATCCTGGTCATTGATCAGGATATGAGGATTCAGCATGGGATGTTCACTCCCCTCTGCTGTCTACCCGCAACTGTTCCAAAGAGTTATTCAAAATTCTCTGTAATTCTCCATGGGAACAGTATAAAGGCCTATGTAAATATGAATGTGTATGTGTTTTTCTCTTTTGGCATCACCCTTTACCTGCTCCTACTAAGAGCTGTGTTTCCGACTACAGTAAGTCAACTGGAGATCCTATGACTGACGGCTGCCATGCCAGTATTTCCACAAAGGGATACTTTAGAGGTAAACTTTCTCAGCACAGTTATATGACAATGATTATATGAAGTCTTGAATATGCTCTTCTGTGATTTAATGATAGATTCCACAAAAAAGTCTCTTTTAAGGATGACTTGTTTTTTAAATGGCCGAGCCCTTTAAAATAGAATAGAATAGGCATTTCAACCCTGTTAAGAAAAAAGAATCTGAAACAGTTTAATTCAGCTCTACAGACTTTAATGCTATTTGTAAACTCACACTCTTACAAGTTTGTTTGAAGGAGTAGATGATAAAAAACATTAGAAGGCAGGTGAGCTTCCACTAAGGGAAAATTATTTCTGGAAAAAAACCCCTACATTTGTTTGCACACTCACACATACAGATGGAGTATAGCATTATGCCATATGGAAGATAACCTAAAATATTAAAATACATTAATTCTCTTGCCCTGAAGGCCTACTGGCTGATTACAGACAACTCACTGGGGGTTTACACTCCAGTAAATTCACTTAGTTTCATAACGTAGGTATTTGCTGGTGCTGTGATATACTGTAGGGCAATGAGCCCATTGATCTGCTGTTATTAGATGTGTTAAGGCTCTGAAACATATTTAAGAAATAAAATAACTGAATTTTGAAATTTTTCAAAAAGTTAAATATTATAGAGCCACAAGTGAGCAGCAGAAAGTTTTGCACAATGTTGTCCTATTTTTTCTAGCAGTTTTAGGTGTGTTTTTTGTTCTAAATTTCCTTGAAGACCAGAGTGCTTCTTGCTACATGCGTTTGTTTTGGTTTTGTTTTTTTTTTTGTTGCACTCATATGCTGGTTTACTGGAGCATTACAGCATCATGACAACAAAAGGGGATGTGCAGCCTTTTCCAACCAGTTTCCAACCCTTCTAGCTGCCTCCCACCTGTGTCTGTAACTTAGATTTGTTGGACTGGTACTTAACAGTGATTAGAGTAGGCCGTAAATCCCACCATGGTGAAGTTCCTTTACTCATTGCTGGTCTGATGCAGCTGCATGAATTTTGGGTCCCTTGAGGTATACCAGCCTTCAAAGAGGTTAAGATAACTGAGTTCTTTCTGCTGTAGGGAGAGACCACTCACAGAGGACAATAAATTAGCAAAAATCATTGGCATTTTCAGTGAGTAAATATGAAAAAAACCCATAAAAAACTGTTATCATGAGCAGAAACAAACAGTCTGTTGGATGAAGCTACTGATGCTGAATTGTGGACCAGCTCTTTACAGAACTTCTGTAAATCAGTTTAATTCTGACTAACTGTGCTGTACCTATCATGGCTGAGCCTAAGGAAAACTCTAGCTGAACCACTGAAGTCTCACTTCAGGCCTGTGTTTTATATTCTTATGAAATAAGGTGTATTTGTAAATATTGAGAGAATCTATTCTTCATACACCATCTTTCAGAAGACAGGCAAGCAGCCTTCTCTTGTTGTTAGCCTTTGCTTTTATAGCAGACAGTCATGACACATGCTATTTCAAGAAATTGATTTTTTTTTCCACAGACTGTTTCATTTCTGGACTGCTTGGGCCCAATGCAATTTCTTTTGAAGTCAATGGAAGGATCTAATGTCAGTGGGAGCTACCTGAAGTCACTGAGGCTAATTTCCCCATCTGGGAAAAAAATAACCAAACAAAGCCAAACCAACAAAATAAAAACACCAAACAGAAATTCTGTTTTCAGTGTCACTGTGTCAACTCTTGATAGATTGATCCTGAAGAAGACTTAAAATGTAAACAGATGGTGGTCACTGCCCATATCTAAACTCTTCCTTAGCTTTGCCAAATATTCACCAGGGACACCTTGGCTTTGCATTTTGTCTTCATGTGTACATCCTAGTCTGATGGCTGAGCATCCTTCTCTTACGTCTCCATCCACTTGGTTTGCCTTTGGGCAGGGGCTGAGACAACAGCCAAGGTTATCAGTACTGTGCTGTCTCCTTTTTCTGCCACAGCCTCTGGGTCTCCCACTGCTCTTCACATGTTTGCACATTGCTGATATTCCCGTGTTGACAGACCATGCTATTAAAGCAGCTGTATCCACATCACCAGTTAGTATACAGTCATTTACATGGTGCCAAACTTGTGCCAGTGCCCATGGTCAGCAGTGGCAGGGTGGGGACAGTAGGGACTCTCCCTGGCGAGGTGGAGGATGCTGGATGGGTTGGGCACCCTGGGGGCTCCACGGGAGCATTCATCCCCTGCCTGGCAGCACTGGCAGCTATCTGCTGCATCCAAATAGTTCAGTGTGTACCACTGTTTTCATTGATGGCATTGCTGCAGGGAGTGTTCAGCCATTGGAGAAGGGTCATCTGTGCTTGCCAGAATTTTTTTTTTGGGTAGCAGCCTAAAAATCTTCAGATACAATATTTCCTAACCACCCATATATTATCATTAGTTGGTACTTTATTGATTTCTATATCTACCATATGACCTTGCCTTGGTAACTATCTCATTTCTAATGACTGAACTTGTGCATCTGCTCCTACTAAAAAGTACTATTGGGTGATTATAGTACTCACTTCCATAGCATTTTAACACACAAGCAACCCAAACAGTATGCAAGTCCCTATTTCACAAATCAGATATCCAGTGACATAGAATCATAGAATCAACCAGGTTGGAAAGGACCTCCGAGATCAAGTCCAACTCTTCATCCAACACTGCTGTGGTTACTAGACCATGGCACTAAGTGCCACATCCAGTCTTATCTTAAAAACCTCCAGGGACAGTGAATCCACCACCTCCTTGGGAAGCCCATCCCAATGTCTGATTACTCTCTCATTAAAAATTTTCTTCCTAATATCCAACCTAAACTTTCCCTGGCAGAGCTTAAGATTGTGCCCTCTTGTCCTACTGTTGTTGCCTGGGAGCAGAGACCAACCCCCATCTGGCAACAACCTCCCTTCAGGTAGTTGTAGAGAGTGATGAGGTCTCCCCTGAGCCTCCTCTTCTCCAGGTTAAACAACCTCAGCTCCCTCAGCCTCTCCTCACTTGCACTTGAGTGCCTTCACCAGCCTTGTTGCTCTTCTCTGGACCTGCTCCAGCACCTCAATATCCTTCCTGAACTGAGGGGCCCAGAACTGGACACAGTACTCCAGGTGTGGCCTCACCAGCACTGAGTACAGGGGAAGAATCACTTGCCTGGACTTGTTGACCACACTGTTCCTGATACAGGCCAGGATGCCACTGGCCTTCTTGACCACCTGGCCACACTGCTGGCTCATGTTCAGCTTCTTGTCAATCCAAACTCTCAGGTCCCTTTCTGCCTGACTGCTCTCCAGCCACTCTGTCCCCAGCCTGTAGCGCTGCAGGGGGTTGCTGCGGCCAAAATGCAGGACCCAGCACTTGGCCTTGTTGAACCTCATCCCGTTGGAATCAGCCCATCTCTCCAGCTTGTCCAGGTCCCTCTGAAGAGCCTTCCTGCCTTCCAGCAGATCAACACTCCCCCCCCAGCTTGGTGTCATCTGCAAATTTGCTGATGGTGGACTCAATCCCCTCATCCAGATCATCAATAAACATATTAAACAGGACTGGGCCCAACACTGATCCTTGGGGGACATCATTAGTGACTGGCTGCCAACTGGATGCAGCACCGTTCACCATCACTCTCTGGGCCCGGCCCTCCAGCCAGTTCTTAAACCAGCAGAGAGTGCCGTTGTCCAAGCTGTGGGCTGCCAGCTTTTCCAGGAATGTGCTGCGGGAGATGGTGTCAAAAGCTTTGCTGAAGTCCAGATAGACCACATCCACAGCCTTCCCCTCATCCACCAGGCAGATCATAAACGGAGATCAGATTGGTCAGACAGGACCTGCCCTTCCTAAACCTGTGCTGGCTGGGTCTGATCCCTGATCCATCCTGTAGATGTCATGGGATTGCATTTAGGATGATCTGCTCCATAACCTTGCCAGGCACTGAGGTCAGGTTGACAGGCCTGTGGTTTCCTGGGTCCTCCTTGCAGCCCTTTTTGTGGATGGGTGTGGCACTTGCCAACTTCCAATCATCTGGGACCTCCCCAGTGAGCCAGGACTGTTGATAAATGATGGAGAGCGGCTTGGCGAGCTCTTCTGCCAGCTCCCTCATCACCCTAGGATGGATTCCATCTGGTCCAATAGACTTGTGAGAATCCAAGTGGCCCAGCAGGTCGCTAACTGTTTCCTCCTGGATTACAGGGGGGCTATTCAACTTCCTATCTCTGTCTACCAATTCTGGAAGCCAGTTGTCCTGAGGGATAATCTGCCTTCTTGTTGAGAACTGAGGCAAAGAAGGTGTTAAGTACCTCAGCCTTTTCCTCATCTTTGGTGACATACTGTAAGGTAGGATCTGCTACCCAAGTTTAAAGCACTGAGATTTCTTATAAAAAAAAGAATACAGCCATTTCACACTCTGTCAAGAAAACGACTCTTTTTCAGATAGCAATGCACAGAGTCAGCTAGCATTCAACTGAAGCGGTGTGTTAAAAAAATCCCCAAAATCTCTACAACAGCCTAAGATGTTAGGACACAAGATTTTTAATTTTTCTGTGTAAAAACTTTCCAGTCTCTCAAGTGTGGCATTTCTGCTTTTATCAGATATCTTTTCCTGAGTACAATGCCATTTACACTGGTTCTGGATACACAGCAGTAAATGTTTAGGTTAGACTGGTGAACTCTTTCTTCAGTTGACTTCACAGTGTGATATATGTAGGCAGAGAAAAAAAATGTAATTTTTACATTTTACCCTGAAAACAGTTGATCTTCCTTAAAACTGTAAAATTTCTTCTATAAATCAAATACATTGATTTCTTTTTCAAGAAAAAAAATCCCTTGAAGTAAAAGCTTTTTTTAAAAAAAAAAAAAAGAAAAAATAATGTTGTCCACTAAATGTGTGGGAAACTATTGTAGCCACTGTTGTTTTACATCAGCCTTGAAGTTCTGCTGTACAGATTAATGTGTTTGGGAAAAATTGGATGAAAATCAATGATGTAAATCTGATGTAAGATGTTAAAAATTCTTTAAAAGAAAAAGACTTCTAATTCCTAAAGTATAACAACATTTTAAATATATATTTCCATCCTACTAGGAATTGCAGAGAATTTAAGACTTCTAAAATTGAACGTTATTCCTTTGTGAGTATCATTATTTTTGCACTTGGGTAGAGAAAGAAAATTTCAGAGTCCTGTTGTGGCAGTCCTTCTGACACTGAGTAGTATTTTCTGCTAAGTGTTGTCCTACAGCCCTTCTGGCTGTAACATATATTAGAGACCAGCATCCTAAATGGTTAACATTAATCCTGAGATAAAAAGCAGACTCAATTGAAGTAGTCCTAAATTTTCCTGTTGTACTTTATCCCTGGGACAAGATATGGCTATTGCATCTTTCAGTTCTTTGATTCCACTCACTCTTCTTCATCCCACCTTTCTAGATATTTTTTAAGTCCACAGTTTGAAGATATTATTCAGCCTCCTCCTAGTGAGAAGGACTGGATGAAAATCCTTTTGAAGGCTTCTACCTCTTCCCTTAATCACATGAGGCGGGGTTGGTAAGTGATGTAAGGCATGCCTTTCCCTAGGGGCTGAGTACTCTAAGCTCCTCCTGATTGCTTGGGGAACAAGAGAGACAGAGTGGATCCTAAATCAAACCCTGTCTCTCACTCACCAATGCACCAATTGCTGCAACGGCTCACTTTCATTAGGAGCATTTTCTTCAATTAAAGAAGGTGTTGTCAAGTATTCTACTTTTAGAGCTCTTAATTTGTTATTTTATACTGGCAGATTTTGTAATGCCACCTCAGAGCCCATGGCATGTACTGGGACAATATATTGTCTGCTCCTGTGCCATGACATATCACCATAAAAAACAGGGCTATAACAGCTTGTAATAATTTACGAGAGTACATTAGGTATCCATGTATAATTTATTGAATGGGCATTATGGAGGCAGGACTATGCCTGACTGACAAAGATTACCTCTGTAGGGGTGTCTTGTGTAGCCATACAGGGAAGAATCCAATAGCTGACATTCACTGAATTACAAAAAAAAAGCTTTTACTCCACAAACTGGGCGCTCCTAGAAGCGACATTGAAAGTGTGAAAGCAATTCCTGATCTTTAATGTTTTTACCCCAAGTTGATACTCTCTACGAGATTCAGATAGAGGCTTCGATACAAATGAAAACTGGAGGGAGGTAAGTTTTTAAGGGAAAAGTGGTACAAAGGCCATTCAAATTTGAGCCAGGATCTAGAGTGGATTTTGCAAAAAAACTGTGGGATACATTCAAAATTTATTCAAAACTGAAGTAAGGAACCTGTTGAAGCCTCGAGATTCCCATTTCTTAGGACCTGTTGGGCCTACAATAACGGCTTAAATATGACTTAAAACAGCTTTTGGGGCTGAGAACTCTTCAACTCAGTTATGCTCCCACCAAAAAAACCATGAATTGAATCACCTTGGGGAAAATCTCAAATGCCATTGGGTTTGCTTAAAAATAAAGGTCTGAATTTTATTCAAACTGAATTTTAATTTTCTAGACTGAGAAGCCTGAATAGAGCCCTGAGCAAAGCCTCTGCGTCTTGGTACAGTGCACTTGGCCAAGAGGTGATATATTTTTCAGAACAAACTGGCTGCACTCTGAGTCAAGCCAGCAATTTATACACTGGCTGTGCTGCCATGGCCTTTCTTCTGGTCCTCTTGACCAGACTGGCAGCTGTGCTGCTGGTAAAATCAGTTGATCACACAGCACTGCATATCCAACCTTTTATCCAGTCCTCGGAGAAAGGGAATTGTTTACAGCCTGGAGTTACCAAGTATGGCTTCTAGCTCAAAGTTCAATGGCTGCTGCTTCGGGGTTTCTTTACTCTAATTTTGGCAAAGGTGGTATTTGTCATAATAGCATTCATTTTGAATCAGCTATCACACAGTAAAAAAATTGCTTGCTGTTACTCTGAACTAAATTTTTTCATTAATTCAGGACTGAAAATATGCTAATATCCTTAGGAATCTGAATTTCGTGCACTAATATTATTTTCATGGCATCAAAATGATCTGTTTCCTCTAGGGAGGAGGATAACTCAGTGGGTGGGCTCTGGTCAGGGAGTTAGGGCATTTGAGTTTTCTTGCCTTGTGGAAGTAGTTGAGAAATACTTTTAATGAGTGACAATTCTCAGAGCGCAGTTTTGTTTCCTTTAAAATACTGGTTTTGCCCATAAAAATATCATTCTGTTGTAAGCAAAAATAAAAGGGTTTCTTTTTTGAAAGCTTGTATTTTACTTACCAATTTCCTTTTATTATTTGTGGAGGAATTGTCTTCCCTTCTCTGCTCCTCTAACCCTCCAAATTTTGAATGATGTCACCTTTGGATAATTTCCACTAAATATTCTTCTATCTACCTAGAAGTAGACAGACATGCCATTATCTGAGCCTTTCATGATGACATCATACCTGTCTTCAATTCTATCTCTAAGGCAAGCAAGTCCTCTTATCTCCATTATCTTTAGAGATGATAAGACACAGAAGTCTGTTTGCAAACTCAGACACCCTAACTTTCCATAACAATAGCTGCATCAACTAAATATTAAATTAAAAAACAGACTTGAAAGTGTGCTTAGGTGTGCAGAAGAGGGAAAAAACCCCCCCCAAACATTGGTTCTATTTTTTTCTGCTGTCATTTTAGGGAGACTTTTGTGCCCATCTTGAATGAAAAGCAAGGTCTGGAAACACAAACATCTCTCCAGAACTGAAATTCCATTTCTTGCACATTTATATGAATGATGTATATACTATAATAGATAACAAGTCCAGCCTCAGTTGAATACAAATAATTAATATTAATAATATGTAGAAATTTTTCTATTTCTTAGGTGCTAGCTGTGCTGTGTGGTTGACAAAAAGAGAAAATTATCCTGGCCAGGTTCCAGCTGGTTTGGACAAGTAACACATGTAGTCATAGGAGCTCAATTTCGTAATATTGGCTGGTGGCACATTCTCCAGGAATCACAGTATACTCTTGAAAGGAGCTTTGAGGCTCTTGTTGGAAAGCTTTAAGGAAGAAGAGAGTTTCTTAAAATAATTTAAATCAGTAAACTGAAGATGAATAGCCTGGCATGAGGAGATGTAAGTTCCTTGGGATACATCTGCAATACACTTTCATATTGTGTGTGAGGTCTAAGAGATTATGAATTACATGCAAAAGCCATCTGGCGTTTTTTACTATTTAGAGGAGAAAAAAAAAAAAAGCAAGCAAGGCCTGGATGATGTTGCCTAGAAGTGTGTACAGTTGTTTATTTTCAAAAGTTGGTTGAGGGCTTGAAAGGAACAGCAGGGTAATGGAATATTCATGAAGCAAATGCCCTTCACTTAGCAGAGGGCAAAGGAAAGCAGATTGCTAAACCCCTCCAAACTTCCCTTGCAAGAAGCTCATACTGCAGAATAATGAAACCTGGTTTTGCCACTCTGCAGTATAGCAACCCTAACCTGGCACTACTTGACTCTTTCACCTCTCTCTTCCCTTTTGATTCCTCCTCCTATTTTCAGGCATGGATCCCTGGCACTGCCACACAGCACCCCTTTGACCAGAGCTGTAGTGGCACAGACCTGTATAACAGATCACAGCCTTGCAGGAACCCTCCTGCTTTCACTCTGAAGACAGGCTGGGAGGATGAAAAGCACCGAGCTGCTGCTGCTGCAAGTAAGCTCCTCACCCATCAACACCTGAGCAGAGCAGGGGGTGGTGAAGGCCCATCCCTTGCTGGCCAGACATGCAAGCCAGTTTTCATGTTGGTTCATGAGTTTACTTTAATGAGCACTGGGACAACTGGAAGGAAACTTTATTTCCACTATTACCAGATACAGAGAGACATCAGCACTCAAGCAGTTGGTCTCCCACTGTATGCAAGTGCCAGCCATTCTCAAACCCTTAGCTGCACAGTCTCGAATGCCAGAAAAATCCCCCAGCATCCCAGAGCAGACATGTACAATGAAATACCCACCACTATAGTGGTGCTTGTCGTGGCTGACAAAAGCGGTCGTGGGGGCAATACATGCCCTGGCACGCCCATGGCAAGCTCAGTGTGTCCCAGCACAGTGCATCCCAGCACAGCGTGTCCAAGCACAGCATGTCGCTGCCGGGCACGTGGGGCGCGATTGTTGGTCCCCAGCTCGACAGATTGGTGTCAGCTGCCCGCGGCCCCGGGCGGGGATCCCCTGGGGCCCCGCGGACAGAGGCGGCCAGCGCACAAAACCAGCAGGCACGAAGCAGCAGGTGGCCCCCGCGGAGGTAATCAGGATCACATTCAACGGGGGAGCCGGCTCAATTTTCAGCCCCGTCTCTGCCGAGGGGCCTGGAGCTGCCTTGTTAATGCTGCAGGGAACACGTGGGACACATTGACTGCATTAATTGTCCCCACTCATTCAGCAGTGGATGAATTATAATGTTACCACTCCAGGGTAAAGCAAACACCTATCATAACAATCATGTCATTAGTGTGCAGATGCCGGCTGCTCTGCTTAACCTTTTATATCTTTTTTTTTTTTTTAATTGCATGCAATAAGAATATTTTTTATTATTTTTCATATAATTGATTTTTAGGTTGCAAGTGTTGCTAAACACTTTAAACAAGCTCGGCGCATTACTCAATAGCCAAGAATAAGCACGTGGACTGGCAAAGCACAGATTAAAGTTCCTTTAGAGAGAAACAGCGAGGCTTTAAAAGTTATGTTTGCAGTTCAGTTTATCCATTGCAGTACGTTTGTTATTCACATAACATGAGCTCCGGAAGGACTAATGGTCCTTAAAAAATGTAACAGTCTTAGAAATGCTTCTAATTAACTGAGGCTACTAGCAACCAAACATATATATATGCACACCCGGAAAATGCCACATTCAGGTTTGAAGATTAATCTATTCGCGTGCCTGCAGAAAATCTTTTTGTTCTCTGTTACGTACGTGTACACATATATATGGAGAGACACACACACATACATATACATACACGTACAGATGTACATATGCACATATGTATGTAAATGGAAATCCCTTTTTATCTATGAAACTTTATGTTAGCCTAATACTATTATGATCATTAATAATCTACATGTAAAACACTGTCTTGGTGTCAAGTTGTGTTTACTCACACATCATACCACAAAGCTTCTCCGAGTGTTGCAACATCATTATTCTAAAATTAACAATCCTGAGCTGGTGCCATGTTTTCATTTGTCTTTAATCAAACTCTGTTCTGTGTTTAGTGGCATTCCTAAATGGCACCACCAAGTGTGCTTGGAATTTCCCACTGCATGTGCCTAAAGCACTTAAGTGCTTTATCAGATGTTACCTGTTATCCCTTGCCTTGGTGATTTGCAAGCAGAGAGCCCATTCCCTCCAGGACTTATACATTTCAGCAGCAATTGCTCATCTAAACATTCCAGTAAGCAATGCTGGCAGGTTGAGAAAGGAGTTTTCGTGGTTCGGTGCTTGAACCTTACTCTGCACTGATGTCTGTTAAAGCTTGCAGATCCCTTATGCTTGTGCAGACCACTGATGGAGCCAGTGGCTTTGTGTCATTGCATGTATTGAAACACCATACAGAAGTTAACTGTTTGTTCATCTTCCATACCAGAACTTCGGCACATCTTTGTGAAGATGGAAAGGAGGTGGTCCCCCATCTCCTTCTGCCCCTTCCCACCACTTCTTCATGCCCCCTTAATTAGCTAATGAACTGAGGTCCCAGACTTGCAGACATTTGCTAATCAAATGGTTGACATTACCTGCTGCAAATAAGCTCAAGAGATTCAACAGAAATAACCACATGGTGCAAAGCCAAACTTGCAAACAGACCTTTCAGTCATTTGCACCTAAACTGTGGTGCAAGAGATGGGAGATGTGAATGGAGAATATCAGTGCACCATCTGTCCAAATGCAGAGTTGCATTATTCATTGTTTGATATGATTTTAGCAAATTGGTTTAAAAGTGAGATCTAAGAGTAGATACAGTGTCATAAAGCAAGATCAGTTCACAGGGGAGGAATGATAGAGTGGTATCAATACAATTACTGATACTAAACACATGTAAAACTATAGCAAGAATAAGTGTATGGCAGGATGAGGTTAAGGATGAGGTTAAAGTTTTATGGTTACTATCTTGATGTTTTTTAAAATCATTAGACGCTGACTAATTTTGTGTAGGTGCTTACAGTTTGTGAAATGGAGAAGCCATTTGAAATGGTTTAGTCACATTTTAGCCTTAAACGAGCATTTTTTACATATGCATGTAAAATCATGTTGTTTATTGGTATTTCCACTGAAAATTGCTGTGATTCAGCTCTTTTGGATGCATTTCAAAAGTGTAAAGTGAATTTATGTTCCATAATCAGCAGAAGGTGTATTTCCCTGAAATCAAAGAAGTAATTTTTTATTATGATGGTGGATTCATCTGAGAATATAATAGCATTTTCTGGTATGCTATATTTTTATAAAATCAGCATACAGACTTACATAGCCCTTATAATGCTATATACAAATACATTAAACAGTATAATCTTTTTTCCATACTTCCCCTTTAGATTGTTTGTGAATGGGAGAGTTCATCTTTCAGACTTTCATTTTCTTTATGAGTGCAAGTACACACTGTCAGACTAAAAATTCTGCAGTCTCTGAAAAGTGCTTTTATGAACAAAATAAAACCCTGCAATTGTATCTTGTGTGATCATTTTTTTCCCCACCAAATAATAGTTATAGCATGTTTTTTCAAGCATGCATATTTGGTCAATCAAAACCAAACAATGTTATTCACTGGTACTTGAGTGTCTGTGCATATATTTTTCCCCACAGTAACCTAGGCTAAAATCAACCTTAGCCAGACGTTTTCTCCCCCTACTCTCCAAAAAAATTATTGTAAAAATGAACCCATATGAAAATGAGCTCTTGTATGTAAAATATTTTCCCACACATTGCTGCTGCCGAATGTTTATACTGAGCTTGCTGAAAATGGTATGTCTGCACAAATAATGAATGTGTGCTGCCATCACAACCGTTCTTACATTTTTCTATTTGAAAAATATCCGTAAAGTATGGGAATGCTATAGATTGGGAAATAAATCCTTTCTTTTTGTTTGAATAATATTCTAGTGTAAATTAGTAAACTCTTGCTGGTAATCTGACCTGCTGCAATATATTGAGATTTGATTACTAGTTTCTAAACTTTTGTGTGGTATTTGCTGGCATATGTGCACGTATTTATAAGCGTTCCAACAGCATGTATCTATGGACAGGATTGTATCCATGCACATAATAAAAATGATAATAGATTGTTAGGCACACTTGTGATTTAGTAGATATTTTTACTAATCCCTGGATGATAATGAAAGATAAAAATCTAACCTAAAAATTACTTGTGTTACAGTTTGTTATAACAGTTGTTGTAAGAATATTATTGAGACATGAAAACCACTTACAGTGAGAAGTTCACAAGTAAATAACCTTATAAACTTAAATGATGAATTATAGCAGCTGAGGTTCTGCTTTCTAAGGCATTGTTCTTAGGAGTCATGGATTGTTTTATACCCAACTAACTGGATAATTAAAATAGCTTATAGTTCCCCATATAATATCCATTATTCTATTAACAACACTGCTATAATGGCTTAAGAAACATAAAATCAAATTCAGGGCTGTTTTCTTAAACCCTTCATAAATATTTTAGAAGTTAATTAGGAGACTGCAGGTATGAATAGACCAAGATTTATTCATAATTAAAAATCCGATATCACATGTCACCTCTTCTGATAGCAAAAAACCTTTAATTGCCTGTAATTATGCAATTGTCCCTATAGTTCACTAAAGTGGATTGAATTGGAATGAACTTGGTAGAAAGACATACTCATGGTAATAAGCTAAGTTTCCTGCATTTTCTTTATTCATTTTTTTTTTTACAGGTTGGTACAGAATATGGTAGAAATAGTAAATTATGCATATCTTATGGATACATTACATCACAGGAAATACCTTTATGTATAATTTGATATAATTTGGCATCTGACCTTTATCTAATGTCTCATAATTTTCATGACAATTATTTTGTCTTCTTTTACCAAAATGTGAACAAAAAATGAGTTCATGAATGACAATATATTCCTTCAGCAGACCTAAAATATATTTTTCCAAAGTTGTAATTAGAATTTAACTTTTTTCAATGTCAAAATGTAGTAAAGATTTTTCTGGAGCCCAAATTCTTGAGATAAATTACTGATCAAAACAAGTACAAGACATATTGTTGCCCAGGTATCTGACCCTTAAGTATAGTGCTACGATATCTGTGCAAGGTCTAGAGCAATTCCAAGAAGGTGTGGTGTTGGCTAAAATTTTTAAATCTGCTTTCTTTGGGGCAGACATTTACACAAAACATCTTACTATAAAAGGTGTAATTTCCTGCAATATTTTGCCAAACTCAGTCAGGACTATGTTGTTTGATAGTTACGGCAGTTTTAGTGGAGTTTCTACATCCTGTAAAGACTTGCACATGTGATTTACCTGGCATACTGATTCCCTTTGAAGTCACTGGAACTTCTCACAGTGCACAAAACTAAGTCTGCAGAAGTTATTGCTGTATTCAGGCCAAGGGGCTGACTCTGGAATACTGTTGCCCTTATACGAAGTGTCTTTCTGATCAATACAGTATTTTATTTTGCTTAGAAATTCCAAGCTACAAATCTACTTGGACGCGACTCACCCTCTGTGATCAGGCATGCAACTGTTATCTCACAGACCTGATAACCCCTGTCCTTTTGGACTAGGCCATGGTTTGCTAAATGCTGGTTCTCATGATATTCCTGTACCAGTCTTGTGCCTCCTCTCTGAAAACTAAGTAATAAAGCAAAGTATTAGTTATTTAGGACAAAAGAATTTCAAGCTGTTTCATACCCTTCTGTTAATCATACTTTTCTGCTCAGATTCAAGTCAGGCATTAGACATCTTTGGAAGTCCATCTACATTCATCTCTCTTTCTCTCTCTCAATCTCTATCTCCCTCCGTCCCTTTTTCCCTCCTTCCTTATCTACTAATAAATAAATAAATAAACAAATAAATGTGTATATGTACACTGTTGCTTATACAACTTCTGGATAATCACAGAATATTTGAGTTGGAAGGGACCCACAAGGATCATTGAGTCCAGCTCTTAAGTGAATGGATCCCGTACAGGGGATCGATCCTGTGACCTTGACGTTATTAGGCACCAAGTTTTAACCAACTGATTACTCTTTAACTGTTCACTTTCTTTAGGCCTCCAGGATTTATCCTATAGTCTATTGTCAATGCTCTTGATTTCCCTTATGTTTGTTGTTGTTGTTTTGTTGGTTTTGGTTTGGTGGGTTTTTTTCACTTTACAGCACTTGTGACTTTGATGTTTCTGTACTACAGATTTTAAGCATTTGTTATTTAACATTAACAAAGACTTTCAAATTAGGCCAGACTGGATGTCCAGTGCATATGGTTCCTAGCAGCGTCAAAAGACCATGCCAAATGTCATCAGTCATTCATAGCCCTGTGTTTTTAAGTCTCTGTTACTTTAACTCTGGAGACAGGATTCTTGAAGCCTGCAGGTCACCTCTCTGTATTTGCAGTGTGTACTGCAATGTCCTTGCCTTCATTTGTCATGTTGCTTTCCATCTGGCATTGCTTTTCACCCTTCGGCAATACAGGAATACGAAAAATTCTGTTAAGGGGCAGTTGCTAAAGCAGTGCTGCCTTGAAGCTGCAGCTTTCTGGAGTTGTTGAGAAAACATCTTATTTTTTTAGATTGTTTGTATCTGTTATGAGCTCGTCTCAGAGACATTGTGAGAAACACACTAGCAGGTTAATTTTTAAGATGTTTCCAATCATCTTCCCTACTTGCTACAATCCAGTCTTAGAGTACCTTAAGATTTGTCTCAGCAGAACCAGAGATGCTTAAACATCTTTGAAGATACTTGTGATAGTAAGGAAGTACTTTTTTCTTGGCAAGAAATTATTTTTTACAGGTGGGATATGTCTCAGCCTATTTTCAGTCATCTAACATTGGGGTATCCTGTTTCAAATGGTCATGTAGACTCCATTTGTAGTCACTGCAGTTAGAGGCACGCCTATTTTGGAGGCAATTCATTCCATTTTAGATGTTCATTTTGAGGATCAATTACACTCCGCAGGCTTGTTGCTCCTTGCAGTGACATTATATCTAGCATATGTGACCATCTTAGACTGGATTCTCAATTTTCCTATGCCTAAAAGTAAGTGAAATTAATCTAACTTTAGTTTTGTCACCTTTGTACAATTGAAAGAATTTTATTTATAGCCTATTACATACTGATCTGAACTAAAATACAGGGTCAGATTCTGTATTTCTCATTTTGTTGGCAAAATCTCATCTGCATGTCCAAAGCTAAAACTAAGATTCTTAGTTAATTCTTCCTGGAAGTAATTGAAACCCAGACATAGCAAGTTACCATATTCAGATAAGAGAAACAGACATTGTACCAAGGAAAAGTGAAACATGGTCTAGAGCGTGTATTTTATGTAAACATGTGCACAGAGTTATATCCTTGTAGAAATACCTGGAGATACAAACTCATACCTGCACAGAGTCATAAACGAGTTCTGTTGATAATGTTGTCAGTTTAACATATGTGTGCACGGTATGAGTAAATGCAAATGTCTGGACAGCTCACTGAAAAAAAATAAGGGCTGTGAAGCCATTAAACTGTACAGATCAAATATTAGTTCTCCTTTAATCAGAGAATACCACTGATGGTCTTTTAAGAGAGTCTAATATTCTGTATTTCACAATATATTACGATCAGTCGCAGAACACCTGCAAAAAGTTA
The DNA here is from genome assembly GCF_003945725.1 of Corapipo altera. Classification (NCBI taxonomy): domain Eukaryota; kingdom Metazoa; phylum Chordata; class Aves; order Passeriformes; family Pipridae; genus Corapipo; species Corapipo altera. Next base: position 34,072,048 of record NW_020884872.1, read on the forward strand.
GCCTAGGCATGAATAATTTGCCAGTGTTTTATGAATATCAAGATTGGTGAATGGTAAGGCATTAAAACTTTAGCAACACTTAAAAGAAACTGACAAGAACCTGTGTACTAATATATGATTTACAGTCCAGGCCACTCTCCATGCTATTTGAAAAGCCATAGAAGTCAGATGAAGTCCCAAGTGACTAGAAAAAGGGAAATATTATACCCATCTTTAAAAATGGTGGAAGGGAGTATTTTAGGAACTACTGGCCTGTCAGCCTCACCTCTGCACCTGGGGAGATCATGGAACAGGTCTTCCTAGAAGCTACGCTAAGGCACATGGAGGACAGGGAAGTGATTCAGCACAGCCAGCACAGCATGTCCTCTATGATCAATGTAGTAACCTTGTATGGTATCAGTGGACAAGGGAAGGGCTTCTGATGTCATTTATCTGGTTTTCTGTAAGGCCTTTGACATGGTCCCTCACAACATCTGTCTCTCTAAATTGGAGAGGGATGGATTTGGTGAGTGGAAGATTAGATGGATAAGTGGTTGGATGGTTGCATCCAGAGGGTAGTGGTCAATGAGTCAGAGTCCCAATGGACATCAGTGATGAGTGGTGCCCCTCAAGGGTCCATATTGGGACTAGTGTTATTTAATATATTCATTAATGATATAGACAGAGGGATTTAGTGCACCCTCAGCAAATTTGCAGATGACACCAAGCTGAGTGGTGGTATTGGCACACCCGATGGATGGGATGCCATCCAGAGGGACCTGGAGAAGCTCAAGAAGTGGGCCTATGAGAATCTCATGAGGTTTAACAAGACCAAGTGCAAGGTGCAGCACGTGGATCAGGGCAACCTCTGATACCAGCACAGGCTGGGGGATGAACAGATGGAGTGCAGCCCTGCTGAGAAGGGCTTGGGGTTGCTGGTGGATGAGAGGCTGGACCTGACCCAGCAATGTGCACTTGCAGCCCAGAAAGTCAGCTGTGTCCTGGGCTGCATCAAAATCAGTGTGGTCAGCAGGTCAAGGGAGGTGATTCCAACCCTCTACTCTGCTCTGGTGATACCCCACCTGGCCATGTTGGATAGGGCTCTGAGTAACTTGGTCTGGTGAGATGTGTCTCTGCTCATGGCATGGGGGTTGGAACTAAGTGATCATTAAGGTCCCTTCCAACCCAAGCCATTCTATTATTGTATGATTGTATGATCTTTATGGCATTGGGCCTAAGCACTGTTGTGGCCTGGGCCTCATTAGGTAATGAAAACTGTAATACAAATATATTTAAGAGACAGGAAAAACAACACGCTAGTTTTGAGTGGAAAGCTTTTCTTTTGAAATGCTGAACCCATTTTCTCTGTCAAATAGGAGTCAGGACTGGTTATGTTATGATTAAGCCTATGTAGCATTTCTGGGGGACTTCACCAGAAGCTGATATGACCTCGGCAAACAAGCCTACGAGTGCTAGCTGCAGTGCTACCATTTCATACCACCAGGAGCATGTTGGACCCATTGTGTGGTCAGAGATGTCCTAAGGGGCCATTAAAAAGTGTTATGTCACATAATATGCCCAGAGAAAATTCTGCCTCACTGCTTGCAGGCTATGGTCTGCCAGTGAGTCTGCTTTCTGTGTAAATGGCGTGAACAGAGACAAACTCTCGTAGTAGCAGAGGTTCATCAGACACTGTATTTGTCAGACTTCTGGATAAAGCCAGTTACAGCTGATGGCACAATCAGTATGGAGACTTCAACAGGCAAACTCCTGGCTCAGATGTGAGCACCAAATCACATCCAAAAGACAAGGTCTTATGACCTCATCAGGTCCTCCCTGTGAAACCCAGCCCCAGCAGACTATCCTATTGAAGTCAATGTAAATCATCTGTTGTTCACAGGCTTAAAGGGGAAGTCTGTGTTCACACAAACCAGTTTGCGAAATTGTATCTGCACACATCCCTTCCTCCTAAACTGTACCTCTACAGTGATAATCTATGTAGGGTTGTTGACGTTAATGACGCTGTTGAGATTCCACACAAGGCAGATATATTTTTAGTGCTCCCTTAATTCTATGAATACCTGAACCCCATGCTTTGGATCCTGTTTCTTGAGGTATTTCAATACTGATATAAAGTAGAATAATCTAATTTTAGTGTTATTATATCTATGCTTAAATATATATTTACATAAATTTACCATATAACACCCATGCATGCACACATAAATTGCTTATATGCACTTTGTTCATAAATCCAACTGAAGTGAAAATTCTCACCCTTGAGGAATTCCATTGTTCTAATGCATTGAATTTTATTCTGAATGTAACAGGATTTTAACAACTTTCAGTGCAAAAAAATAATGACATTTACAATGCCCATATGATGTGCTGTGTTTCTTTATATGATCTATATTATGCTTAATAGAAAGATTTCTAGGCTATGATCACCCAAAGTATCTTTTTTTCATATGTTCTTTATAGATATACACCATATAACAAGGGATAGTGATACAGTATTTGGTTTTCCTTCTCTCCAGAAAAGACCACGAAGACTTTGCATGGCTTTTTTAAATAAGGACAAACCCATGGCGCAAATCTGTAAGCCATGATTCCGTGTTTTATCAGAAGACAAAGTACGAAAGGATAAGTGAGCTTTCAAGGAATCTCTGCAATCTGTAGGACAGTATAAAAGAAGCAGTGAGAGTAATTAGCCTTTTTAAATAATTCCTCATATCCTTAAGCACATTATGGAAATCTACAGTACACTTCAGATGTCTGTCTGTGTCTGTGGGGGGATGTACTTGTATGTGCATGTATGGGTAAGTGAGAGAGTGAAAGAGAGATTTCCAGCCATCTTTGCGTGGCTGTATTTGTAACTGAACTGAAATGGTGAAGCAATTTGTAGTGGTGTCAGTCACTCCTCAGGGGAAGCTCACTGAACGCATGTCATTAGGTGCCACTCAATTTCCTTGGCTTGTTGCTCCCTCTGTGACACCAGTTCATGATATGTTCTTAAAGATTATAACATTTCTCTCTTTAGTTTTAGAGGTACTAATGTTTAGTTAATCTTAACTAATCCCAAATATTCTACCACTCCCATCCTACCCACTGGCTGCTCAGAAGTCAAAAAAGCTTTTCTGTTCTTTGCCAGACAGTTCTTACCGATATGATTCCATTATTATATTAATCAGTAACGCATACCAGAGGACAATAAGGAGGTGGCCACTTAAGTACTCCAAGCTTTTCACCATAGAAAATTAAAAATCATAGAATCATAGAATGGTTTGGATTGGAAGGGACCTTAAAGATCATCTCGTTCAACCCCCCCTGGGCAGGGACACCTTACACTAGACCTGGTTGCTCAGAGCTACATCCAGCCTGGCCTTGAACACTTCCAGGGATGGGGCATCCGCAGCTTCTGTGGGGAACATGTTCCAGTGCCTCACCACTCTCACAGCAGAGATTCTTTCCTAATATCTAATATAAACCTACTCTCTTTCAGTTTGAATCCATTCCCCCTTGTCCTGTCACTGCACGCTCATGCAAAAGGGCCCTCTTCATCTTTCTTGTAGTCTCCCTTCAGGTACTGGAAGGCCACAATTAGGTCACCCCAAAAACACCTCTTTTCCAGGCTGAACAAATCCAATTCTCTCAGCCTTTCCTTGTAGGAAAGGTGCTCCATCCCACTAATCATCTTGGTGGACCTCCACTGGACTTGCTCCAACAAACTGATGTCCTTCCGGAGACTCCAGATCTGAGCATAGTACTACTGGTGGGATCTCAGCAGAGCAGAGGAGAGGGTCAGAATCACCTCCCTTGACCTGCTGGCCATGTTACTTTTGATGCAGCCCAGGACACAGTTGGCTTTTTGGGCTGCAAGCGTACATTACCGGCTCACGTCCAATCTTTCACCCACCAGCACCCCCAAGCCTTCTCAGCAGGGCTACGCTACTCTCAATCTCTTCATCACTCAGCCTATGTTGATGTCAGGGGTTGCCCTGACACAGTTGCAGCATTTTGCACTTGGTCTTCTATTAGCTTGTTATAGAAAGAAATCTGGTCTGATAAGCAGGACTTTTCTCTCATGAAGCCCTGCTGGCTGTGACCAATGACTATGTTGTCTTTCAGGTGTTTTTCAAGACTTCCCAGAATAATATTCTCCATAACTTTATCAGCCACTGAAATGGGACTGACAGGCCTGTAGTTTCCAGGATCAGTCCTGGTCCTTGCCCTTCTTGAAAACTGGGACAATGTTCGCCACCTTCCAGTCAGCTGCAGCTGGAACTTCTCTGCATTCCCAAGACCACTCAAAAATCATTGAGTGAGGTTTTGTGATGACATCAGCTAGCTCTTTGAGGATTCTGTGTTCAACCCTATTAGGCCCCATAGATTGGTAGGGATTCAGCTGGAGCAGAAGGAGGTTGACTGGGAGTTGATCATTCTCGCAGTCATGGCCCTCCAGCTCAGGGCATTGAGACCCCTTTGGTCCATCATCCATGTTGAAGACAGAGACAAAGAAAGCATTAAACACCTCTGCCTTATCTCTGGCCCTGTTTGTGAGGTGACCATCCTCATCCTCTAATGGGCTGATGATATTTCCATACTGCCTATTGACAGTAATATATTTGAAAAAAAATCTTTTTATTGTCCCCCACATTTCTGGCCAGCTTCAACTCCAGCTGAGCTTTGGCCACACAAATTTTCTCCCTCCAACAACAAGCAGAATCTCTGAATTCTTCCCATGTCACTTGACCTTGCTTCCACTGGACATACACCTTCCTTTTCCACATTATTTCCAAGAGAAGATCCCTGCTCAGCCAAGCCAGACTTCTGCCTCACCTGCTTGACTTCCAACATTTGGGAATTGCTGCTCCTATGCCTTAATGAGGTGATGTTTGAACAGTGACCAGCACTGATGGACCCCAGCACCTGCAAAAACATATTCCCAGGGTAGATGACTTACTAGTTCCCTGAGCAGTCTGAAGTCTGCTCTCCTCATGTCCAGAGTTGAGGTTTTGCTGGCACTTTTCCTCCTGCCAACAGAGATATTAAATTCAACCACTTTGTGATTGCTGTGACCAAGACAGCTGTGAATCTCCTCTTCATTCAGGAGATCCACTCTGTTGACAAGTGGCAGATCAAGGAGAGCATCTTTCTGAATGGCCTCCCTTGGGATCTGTTTCATAAAGTTGTCATCCAGGTTTTTTAGGAATCTTCTGGCCCAGGTTGTACCAGGTGTGTGATGCTCCCAGTTAATTTCTGACAAGTTGAATTCTCCTATAAGGACAAGGGCAGTTGACTTGGAAACGTTCCTTAGTTCCTCAAAGAATAATTCGTTGGTGTCATCATCCCGGCTGGGAGGTCTATAGCAGACTCCCATGACAACATCTGCATTATTTGTTTTCCCCTTGATTCTTACCCAGAGGCTCTCAACTGTGCCTCTCAACTCAGCTGTGAGCTCCTTACATTCTTCTATTACAATCTTTCTATTACATGCAGTGACATCTCTCTATCCCTTCTGCCCTGCCTGTCGCTCCTGAAGACCCTGTAACTGTCCAACAGGACGCTCCAGTCACAGGTCTCATCCCACCAGGTTTCACTTATGCCAATGATGTCAAATCTCTGGGACTGGGCCAAGGCTTCGAGCTCCTCTTGTTTGTTCCTCATGTTGAATGCATTAGTGTAGAAACAATTCAGGTGTGGCACACTGTAGCCAATACCTTGTGAAGCAGATTGAGGGATCCATGAGTACTGGTTTTCTCAAGTTTTGGCACATCATCCCATCACTCATCACTGGTGAGCCTGGTTTTGTCCTCTTCCCCCTTCCAAGCTAGTTTAAAGCTTTGCCAACGAGCCCTACTAGCTCCTGTGCTGGAACTCTTTTTCCCATCTCAGGTAGGTGCATCCTGTCAGGTGTCAGTAGACCAGGTGTTGAGTAGATTATCCCATGGTAAAAAAATCCAAAGCTTTTCTGATCACACCAACCTCGGAGCCTCTCACTGACCTGATGGATCTGCCTATTCTTGTCAATATTATTCCTTGTTACTAGATTTAGGAAATCACTGTCTGTACTCTACCAATCATCCCAGGGCCCTGAAGTCTCTTTTAATTGCACTCAGACTTCTCTTTGTTATTTCATCACTGCCAGTTTGAAAAACCAATGGCAAATACTAAACAGAGAGTACTGGAGAGAAAAAAATGGGAATTTTCTAATAATGTCCCTTGTCCAAGCCCCTGGGAGACAGCAGACTTCCCTGTGAGTTGGATCCAGTCTGCATATCAAGCCCTCTGTTCCCCTTAGAAAGGAATCTCCTATTACAACTACCCTTCTGCCTTTCTGTTAACAGAGCAGGTCTTGATGCAGGATACAGATGGTCTTGTTTTAGGAGGCTCCATTACCCCAGAAGGACCTTTGCCTACCTCATCACTTGTCTGACGTTCTAGTTCCAGAGCCTCATATCTGTTGTAGAAGGTACCTGTCCCACCTGTCAAATTTTGAGGAGAAGGAACCTTCCTGCTGGTTGGTATGTGCAGTGACCTGCTTCCAAGCCTTCATCTTTAAGAGACCCTTGTCCAACAATCCTTTGACTGATTACCCTGTACAGTTCTGAGTCTACCTGCTTCTTTACTACAATGGAGGTTAAAGACTACAAGAGTCTTGAGATTGTGGAATCTCTGAAAACAGTCGGTCTCCCTCTTGCTTATTTGTCTGAATACTACAAAGCCTGTTCTTCCCATAACTCCTTCGCCTGGCAACACAGCTTTTCAACCATGGCACACCTTCTGCAAAATAACTACTTGGCTGCCCCAGCCTCATGAAGACACATCAGGCAGTCATGGCAACCTGTGACCTGGAGACCTGCATCTGCCATCAGCAGGTCTGTCTGGCTGGAGGCCTCTGACATGGTTGGTACAGTGACTCCACCAGCTGCAAGAGATTGAAATTTATGGCACCTCAGCACCATAGCTGAGGAAGCTTAAACTAATACATTGATAAGACTGGGGCTGGAAGGATCTATTTTCTCTTCCTAACCAGCTACTGAATCTGTTTGCTGTCACTATTGGCTGTTCCTGTATGGTCAGAGAGGAGCCCTTCCTTTTTGCCTTGCCTCTGTGAACTGCTATGCAAACTGTTGTGCCACATCCTCACTGACGTCCCATGCCTGTTTGTCTACTCCTCTTTACCACACTCTGAGTCTCTTGTGCTCCCTGGAGCCCTTTAAATCTGCCCTGATTGCTCTTGGCACTGCCCCCTGCTTGCCTAGTCAGCTGCGGAGGGCTTCCAACTTATCAAGAGGCTGCTTCATGAGATTCCCATGGGCCCACTGCTTGAGCTGTCCAGGTCCCTCTGGATGTCATACTGTTCTTCAGATGTGGCATCCGCACCACTCATCTGAAAATTTGCTGGGGGTTCACTTGATCGCTTCATCTATGTCATTAATGAAGATATTAAATAATACTGGTCCCAACATGGACCCTTGAGAGACACCACTCATCACTGACGTCCGTTGGGACTCTGAGCTGTTGACCACTACCCTCTGGATGTGACTGTCCAAACAATTTCTTATCTATCTAACCTTCCATGCATCAAATCCAACTCTCTCCCATTTAGAGAGATGGATGTTGTGAGGTACCATGTCAAAGGCTTCACAGCCTCATAGTATGACACTGTGGAATTGTGTGGTGGTTTGAAAAAATTCTCAAAGAAGTCTCCCGAGAATTCGTCCCTGGAGACCGGAACCTTCATGAAGCAAGAGCAGGGGATAAAGACTTTAAACTTTAACCCCTTGCACTTTGTGCTGCAGATGTGGTGACATGGGTGTTCCCCGAAACCCATGGTAATACCCTTGGACAAGGTGGCTGAGGAGCGAGAAGTTGGGGCAGACCCCCCCCACCTCTTAGAAGAAAGAAGAATTCTAACTGTGACAAATCAAAACTGCTGCCTTTTAAAGATAAGAGACAATTCCAAGTGCCGCAGAAATTAGTTTGGAAGAGCTGTGGCCTAAAAGTGAAAAGAAAACTTCTTCTTCTTTCTTTCTGGACCTTTTTGAAGGAAAGGAGAGACGGTCTATGTATATATATTATTTTACCATAGGAGAGATAGTTAAGATTGTTGTATATATGTATATATATATTATAGTATTTATTGTGTTAGTAATAAATTGTAATATAATTCCCTTCCCCCATACTGAGTTGTGCCTGTCTGAAAACTTCTCTCTCGCATTAGAACGAATTGTGGAAGAGCTTTTGAAATTAGCTTTTGGGAATTTTGTCAAACCACCACAGATTGACTTCCAACGTGAACTACCATATGTCCGCAAACTTAATGTGCGTATGGTAACTGTTTGTCTAGCTTTTTTGGACACCTCGACTTTCGGTAATAACCACCCAGGAAGTCATCTTAACAGAAGAGGATCTGGGAGGTCCTGGAGGATAAGCTGAGCAAGAGTCAGAAGTGTGCCCTGGAAGCAATGGAGCCAGGGGCATCCTGGGCTGTGTTAGCTATGTCTGTATCTCGTCAAAGGATCCTTCCCCTCTATCTGGTGCTTGTGAAATACTGTGCCCAGTTTGGGGTTTCCCAATCCACATAGCAAGTTCCAGGAGTAGCTAGGAGGCAGTTAGGAACAGGTGCACATGCCGTATGAGGAGAGACTGAGGCAGCTGAGTCCGCTAATCCTGGAAAAGAGTTTTCAGGGGGATCTAATTGTTGTCTACAGCTGCACAACAAGAGAGATGACAAAGCCAAACTCTTTCCAGAAGTGTACAGCTTTAGGACAAGAGGCAACACATAATGTTTGAAACACATGAAAATCTGAAAGTTCTTCATACAAGACTTTTTTTAATCAAGTATGAGGTTGGTCAAACATGGGAAAAGATTGCCCAGAGAGTCTGTGGAATTTGTCCCTGGGGTTGCTAAAGATTAAATGGACATAGTCCTGTACAATCTGATCTGAAGAGGCCTCCTCCCAGTGGAAGGTGAGTCCAGAGAACTGTTGAGGTCCTTTTCAGTCTGTGTGGTTTTGTGATGGTCTGATTCACTGAGTCCCTTCTTTGCTGTAAGCTCCACGTGCCATTCCATGCAATATCCTTCTGTTCAGAAAATGAGACTAACATGTGGCAGAAGTAGCTACAGAGTGTGAGTTAGGCTATACATTGAATTCTCACAAATGATGTGGTATGCTAGTCTCCTATGTCTTACACAGTGCTTTAACTACTGGGCTCTTGGATAAAAGGAGGAAACCATGTCTGTCCTTCTGGGATCTGGCTCTTTGCTTCATTTGCTTTTATATGCAGTACCTCTAAATGAAGTGTTCTGTTCTCAATTGACCTAAACGGTTTTTCTTTTTTTTTTTTCCCTCATTTCTTCAAGAAGAAACAAAACCTCTTTAATTTAGTTCAGGCTGAGCCAACTTTTTTTTTAGAAATGCTTTGGTTTGGCAGCTATTTGTGAGTTATTTTCACAGCCCTTAAGAAGGAATAGAAAGTTCAGTGACTTCCTTCCCAATCTATGGACCAAGACAGTGGCCAGGAAGGTTTGTTTTACAACTTTAGACACTAGCCCAGGAGCTGAATTTCATTCTAGTTTATTCTCTGCTTCATGCTCACATTACATCCAGTAGTTATAATTTTTTTATAGAGATGAGAATAACCAAAAATATTTAAAAGTATTAAAGTACAAATGACCTTCGGCAGCCTACTTAGCTCTTAAATAGCAATGTCCCTCCTTTGATTGCTTTATGCAATAAAAATACAACAAATCGAGACCAAATAGGACACAATTTATGAGTGCATTTTGGACTTGTAGTTGTCATTGTTCATAGATCTTGCAAGAACAGTCTAGAAAATTCTAAACTAGAAAATTTCTAATCTAGAAATTTTTTTTCTGTGTAGAATTATAAAATTGTCAGTTCCAACATGTAAATACAACCAACAGTTTTCTTTCCTCCAATATGTTTCTATACCAAAAAATAGCTCTATGTTATAGGTGAGCCACTAGAAGGACATATAATGTGGCCCATTAATTGTTATTACTATCAAATGGTTTAGAAAAAAGAATTAGAGGCTGAATTAAAACAGTAGAAAAAGCGTGTTACATGAAATGTGTTTGGATGGGAATTGAAGAGTAGCTGTTTCTTGCAGCCTCAGCTGCCACAGAAAAAAGCCAAGCAACTCCATACACCATTTCTGGCAGTTCAAGACCATTGATTTTACTTTTTAAAAATATGTAGCAAGGACACATTGACCAGAACTACTTTTGGGGAAGATGCCAAATAGATGTATATGAAAGCACATGGCTTCTCTCCCTTCACACACGTACTGGCCAGGGGTAAACCTTCACTGCTTCCAAACTGATGTTTGAATTTGGTACAATGGGACCTAAGCTAGCAGTAATGGGGATTAGGAAAGATTCAAGCCTGGCTGGCACTATAAGAATCTCATTTGATGTATCACAAACTGAGGAAGGTACAGCAGAGAGATGGGCTGAGATGTGAGGACACCATTATGCCTTGACACAGCTTTGCATATCAAGATATCTTGAAGTATCTGCATGAAAAACTGCCGAGAGCTTCTTGGTGAGTTCTGGATATAAGTGAATCAGAGGGATTTTGGGAAGGCTTCAGTACTTCAAACTGAAGCAAACCTTCTGATGAAGCTGTTTGCAATAGCAATGAAAATGCAATCCCCATATGCTAAGGAACAGAGTTCTCCAACACTTCCATTCTTATGACAGACAATATCTCCTTGGACAGGTAAACCACTTTTCATCAGTTTTCACAACCATAGAAGGCAAATAAAATATTTATCTTCATTGCAAGAATTTTTGAGGTCTGCACCTGTAAAGAATTTTGTAAGTGTGGGTTTTGCATTGCATAATACTGTCTTTTATGGTTACTCTCTTTTTGCTGCTCTGGTAGATTTTGGTATTATGCTTCAGTAAAATATAACCTTGATGAGCCAGAGATAACTTTAAAAATAAATAAGTTTAAAAAAATCCCAACAAAACAACTGAACAAAACGAAAAAAAAAAAAAAAACCCAGACTTTTTCCTTCAATTTATTAATTTTGAGTTAAGAATATATGTTATTATAATTTATTCCCCCACTTTCTTCTGGGGTAAACTTACCTGGACCTTCTGAATTCATGGAGTGTGAAAAACATTTTGACTGGAATAAATTTTATAGAATTTTTTTAAGTCATGTTGAAAGTTTTCTTTTATTCTGTTTCTTCTGAGAATGCTATAATTTTGCGGACCTTCCCTGGGAAACTGCTAGGTACTTTCACATTCCTGCCGCATACCAGACTTGGGAATATAAGCAAAGTGTGGTATTGTCTCTGCATCAATTCACACTACCACAAAGAGGCCATCAGGAATGTGAAGCTTTAACTAATATGAAAGATTTCATTTATAATTACCAGTATTAAACACATTTTTCTAAATTTTATGTTTATGGGGATTAATTATTTAACAATTGCACGAAGCCTGAAAATTCATGTAAAATCTGTTTAACCTTTAAAAGTACTGATCACTGTGCCAAGAATTCAATCAGAGTTTGGAACACTAGGAAAGATTTAGCTGGAAAGCACTTTTGTATGTGCCTCACTCTAAGTACTTAAACCTGTATTTCTGTGCTCAGCCAGGCTGAGGTCCTGGCGCTCAGCGCCTTGCTAGATTAAGACTTCAAGAAGGACAGATTACCATTAATTCCTTCCTACTTGAGGACACCATGTTTCAGCTGCAGCTATGCCTGGCCAGACCAGTCCTGCTAAACAACTTCAGGTTGTGAAGATCCTCGACTGAACAACAGAAAGCTCACACCTGCTTTTCTTTATGGCCAGACGTACTTTTCTGCTGCCACTCTGGCACCAGTGCTTCGTGCAATCTCTCTGTGTGTCTTTGCATTGTCTCACTGTGGGGAAGGTGGGAAGAAGGTTTAGCAGGCACTGCAGTGGGCTGCAGCCCTGGTGCAGCCCTGGCTGGGCTGGAAGAGGCTTGGCTGCCAATCACCCCTCTCTTTAAGCTATGCTACCTTTGTTCAATAGAGGTAATGGGTCCAGTGGGCAAGTAATAGGTCCAGTGGGTCTATTACACATTTTTATTGAAAAGCAAAATAAATAGCCCTGTAAAACTCACACACTGCCCCAGGGCTACAATAATTTATGCACCTTCTTGCACCTTCTTTTTTCTTCATTTTCTCTTTGCCTTTTCAGAGTTGCTTGAGTGAACTTTTCCAGAATAACAGCTAAGAGCTTTTGTAAATTCATCACCAGCTGTTTGAGTAAGACAGTATTTAAAATACTGAGTGTTGTTATGTGGAGAACTGTGGCAAGTCTTTACTATTTGATTATGCACATGTGTAATACCAAAGGAGATCACATATTACTCAGTTAAACTTGTTTAATAGAAAGAATGTAAAAATCAAAGTATGTATAGTATCAGGTTTGCTTTCCAAAGAAAATGTGTTTTTCCACAAACTAAGGAAAAGGTAATTTACCACTCCAACAAACTGGGAAAAAGAACATTCTTTCCTAAACAGCAACAATTATGCATTTGGCAGGCAGTAGTAAAACAATTCTGTCTTCCTTCTCAGGCCATAGTAAATCTGTACCTGAGACTGATTAGAGAACAACTGGGGAGGTGCTGTTTTTCTTTTCAAGGTCTACCAATGATTTTTTCTTTGTTTTTGTTCTTTCTCATCATGTTTTAACAGTAGAGTTAAGGCTGTCCCACCTTCTTTGTGGTAGTGTCCCTCTTGTTCTTCATTTGTACAAATCCAGGTTTCTTATAAATGGAGGAGAGAAGAAACCCCAATGTTGTTAGAAAATCAGGACGATGAATCAAAAGACATGATGAAGGAGCAGAAATCTATCCTTTCTGGAGTATTATAAGAGCAATATTCTTAACTATGCTTTGTCTGCTCCAAGCTTCACCCAGATGGTGTAACAGAATATGAAAATACTGCACCTTTAAACTCTAAAACCATTTTTAGAGAAAACCTTAGAAAGGTAAGTATAACTTTGCTGTACAAAATGGAATGACTCACTGCTCTGCAGTTCTGTCTATTAAACCTGTTGCTTCACAAGACCATGGCTGCGCTAAGCACCTTTGGAAAAAGCTACCTTTGCAGTGAGCAAAAAAAAACTTTAACTCCATTAATTAGAGGGTAGCATATGCCCAAGACCAAAAGAATAGACATATTTTCTAAAACTGTTGACTTTTATCCTTACTGTTAACAATTTGGATAGTCTCATTACCAGGTGGCTGTTGTGCAGGATGATTTTATCTAAAGCAGCTGTTTTCCTTTTTATTTTACTCATGAGAGAAAAATTAGGAAAAATAATTTTAAAATAAATAAATAACCCTTCCTAAATTCAATAGAACACTTTAGGCAGAGCCCTTGAGACAGATGTTGAGGAAAGAGGAAAACACAGTCTCTTTATGATTCACAAAATTGTCATTAGCATCTAAAAAATTGGGAGACAATAATAATTATTTCAAACCGAGAAACAGTGAATAAAACTTTATAGAAATCTCCTGCTAAGATTAGTTCTCAGCTGGGAACTGAGACTGCCATGTGGACAATGCCATGGCATAACATGGATGAGTAAAGAACCAGTGAGGAAACTAAAGAGCCATCCAGCACATGGGAAATAAAGGGATAATCCTGGGACTGTATCAGGTTAAGTTGTTTTGTGTGTTGTAGTTGGTCTCTGTTCATGCAGAGAGGGTTTGGAATAGGCAGCTAACGGTGGAGAGCAGAAGAGTAAGCTATTAAAACAGACAATGTTTAAAGTTAATTACTTGAGGTTAAACCAGAAGACAAAGATTAACAAAGCAAAGAGGAAAGCTTTCTTTATGGTGGTAATATTTGGAAGTGCTTTATCTTCATATTTAGTGTTCTGATTGTGAAAACCACCAAGCTAAGAGTCCCGAAAGTTGGCATGTCTCTTGTCTGCAGAACAGTGAGAGGGCAACTTGTAGTCTGCTGGCTTCCGTACCAGGCTCAGCCTGAAAGAAATGCCCTGAGAGATGCAAAAGGATACAGGTTATTTTCAGCAGTCCTAAATTCCAATCCTAAATTCTTCCTAATGTTTCTGCTAGGCAACCCCCTTGTTTGGGGCCTTTTTCTGGCTATTTAAATGATCAGGAACCTCAGAGGGATCTTGCTTTCTCTGTTGGCAAGAAGTACAGCGGACCTTGGTGGAATTCAGGTGAGATAAATCCAACTCTATGTTGCTACACTCATTCAGCCCAGGGAGCCTTGGTGGAGACAGTGGCACAAAGTAGGCATTTTTCTGCTAGAACCTGGATTGAACTGCCAGTGCATTAATGTGTGAGCCCAGCATAAACAACCTAATTACCTATTGTGATTCTTTACAGGTCAGATTTCCTTCCTTATGAAATAATGACTGTGCACCACTATTTAGGAACAGAAGGGAAGTTAATGCATTATTGGTGCTATAGGCAGGCAGAATGAAGTCCCCTAAGAGCAGAGGAGTGGACTGGAAATTTTCAGGTCTAATGTCTGGATTTAATTTCATTTTTATGCTGTTGTTAGAGGCAGCTGGGAGTTTTGCTAAAGAATAAGTGAAGATACTGTCCTTTTACACTCCCAGGAGCGTAATCTTAAAAAATGTCTTCACTGTTTTTCCAGTGGCTACAGCCTCCCATCACATTCAGTTACCCTGTATAGTGAGGATATGTGGGAGGGATTCAACCCTCTGGCTCCAAGTGAAATTGGTACTGGTTGTCTCTCACCTTCCACTCTTAAAAACACTTGACAATTTGACATTCTCACTGCTAAGTGGAACTGACAGAGGCTCATCAACAATAGGACATTGTTATCAGCCCTGGCAGAAATCATACCAAGAGCCTTATATGAAGTGATGACCTACATTTACTTCGAGCAGGATGAATGCAATTGGGTGTCAAGTGTTCCCAGTGTATGACTAGGGAACAGTGAGGAAGTTACTTAAAGAACTTGTGTTCTTCCTGCTTCCATCTCAGTCATCTTGGAAGTAGATTGCAAATTGTTTAAACCTTAAAATACCGCAGAATAAATGTCTCATTATTACACTGTAGTTTGATATGGCTTGGAAAAAACCCTAATATGCTCCAGTGATTGTTTTCAGATGTTGGCCTTTATCAGACTCAAGATGCTGGGCAAAAGATGAAGGCAAATTACTAGTACCACTCTGCTTGCCAATAATTCCTTCTTTCTTTTTTTTTCTTTCTTTCCTTCCTTTCTTCTCCCTTTTTTCCTATTTTTATTTTTTTAATCCAGTTTTATTAATGACAATAGTTGCACAAGGCACACTGCACTAACCTTTCATATCTAGGACAGGTATACAAACTCTGCCTTTGCCAGAGCAATGGAAAGCAATCCAGATCTGAAAGCTACAAAAAGCCAAGCTGAAATGAATTCTGTCAAGTCACAGCTGAATTTTTCTTGCAGAAGAATTCTCCTTTCTCCCTACCAGCACTATCAAGCTCTTTTTAAATACTCCATAATTGGCTGTTTAATATCTCAGAGTTCCAGAGTCTGAGAATGTTGGGAATGGAAGGATTTTATTGATGCCAGCTGAAGGTGCTCTCATCAGGTGAACAGAGGTGCGTTGACAGCCCTTGGCTGTGCTCATGAGAGACATTCAAGTCCCTCATCGGGACTCATCTCCAAGTCACTGTCTTGGTCATATCCAAAGTC
Organism: Corapipo altera; assembly: GCF_003945725.1. Taxonomy (NCBI): domain Eukaryota; kingdom Metazoa; phylum Chordata; class Aves; order Passeriformes; family Pipridae; genus Corapipo; species Corapipo altera. Next base: position 34,087,731 of record NW_020884872.1, read on the forward strand.
ACTACCTAGGAGAAAAGTGTGTGAAGAAATTAATGGAAGAATTTCAAAAGGGTTTGCTTTCCACTCCTGTCATCTTATTTTGTGATACTCACTTAATAAATAAAGAGACAGATTAAATATTTTCCACTCACTGCCCTGTCACTGTGCAGACCTGCTGACAAAAATGAGTAATGTGACATTTGACTAAAAAAACTGACTGAAAGTGGGGCCCACTCGACTTAAAAAGAATCATTATCTCACTGTACAAAATGAATTGCTGTAAAAACCTTAAGTTAGTTAGGGAAGGATTTTCCTCTTTGTCTTTCCTAGTGGGAGGTTTTGGTGCTTTTAACTCTTAATTTACAATGCATTTCTATAATAAAGGTAGATTATTTGAGAGGACATCTGAATAACAGGAAAATAAGAGCCATGGAAACAGCAACAAAGGCTATGGGTACAAAAGAAGGGATGAGGCCTCCAGATTTGCCTTTTAGCACAGCCGTAAGTCTCATATGAATCCACCAAGCTGGGATTCTCTGGCCAAATCTAAGTCCCTGGACACTCAGAAATGAAGAACCAGTAGGCTCGTCTATATTTCCTTGGCATCCACTGGGAAAAGCTCGAGCTACACAAACCCAAAAAAACAGCTGAGGGAGTACCTAACTGTTACCCCACATTATCCTTTATTTTTTCTTATTTTTTTTAGTTGTGTGGTGCTGTAGGAAACACCTGCATGGGGCTCTGGTCTCTTTCTACCCAGCTGATTTTTTTCAACCATGCACTGGCTTGGGGTCAGCCCTTGCAAGCAGGTGTTTTCCTTCAGAATAGCTTTCTTGTCTGAATCCAAGTGGATCATAAGGGCCGAACTTCACTGCCGGAGGTCACAGGTCAAACACAGCAGCACAGAGTCCCTTGGGTACCATGCTTACCAGGTGTTTAATATTATCAGAGGTTATTTGCTGAAACTGTGATAGAGTGTTCTCAGCAATTCAAAATAAATTTAACGAGAACAGTTTTAAAAGCCCCCACATTAGAGGATGTCTGTTCAATGGACAGAGAGGTTAAAGTTAATTCGATCAGGCATGTGTACTTTCTCCAAAAAGGAACATATGCACTCAGCGGCTTGGCCCCATTTGTTGCAATTTTGGGTCTCATTTCCATTTGCAAGAAAGATAACTACTTGCATATGGAAGCAATAAATAAGAGAAGTCATTAACATTTCTCTAATTTAGGGGAAGGAAAAAAAAAGTCTTAACGAAGTAATATCTTTGCCAGGGCAGACAGAAATGTAAATTGGAGATTGGAAGCAAACCTATTAAAGAAATTGCTATGTTACTAGTCTTTTTTAATCTAATGAATTTATGAATTGCCACTTGTTAGGTCACAGACTTCGTTAATTTCCTATGTGTTTAGTTAAGGAGAGAAAGTATGGGGCAGGAGGAAGGAGGGGTGGAAGGAAAATGCTTGTGAACAATGAACCTGAGCAAATATTTTTGTACAATGTGTTAAGGCTATTAGGTTCAAAATTTGTGAATAAAACCCAGCTATATTTAGAAAATCTTAGAAAGGTTGGGCTGCATATCTACTCAACAGGACGATATAAGTTTCTAAAACTTTTCCTGTGCTTATTTTTTAATTTTCATACACCCTTGAAAGATGTAAAGGGTTAAAAGGTCATGACATTCACAGAATGATTTTATTGAAAACAAGAAACATTTTAAGAAAACAGTGTCACCTTATGGTGCCAACTTACTAGTCACATATCTATGGGCAACACTGTCAAAAATTACAGCTAATCAAATACCTCTTGGGCTTTCTTTGGTCCAAAGCATGAAGAAGAATTTTCATTGCCTCTTTTCCTGTGGATTGCAGAAGCTAAAATAGATACTGAATCTTGATTCTCAAGTGCCTTACTACTCAAAGGTGGGAATTTTTTCTACCTTTTTTTTGAAAAGTCAGCTTTTATTAGGGAGGATGTGACAGAGGGGAAAAAACACCAAAAATATTAGAGCAAGGAAAGAAAAATAAAGCCCTGTTATATTTCATATAATTATTCAACAATGGTAGGAAAATTAGTGCTCTATGCAGTGGATGGCATTTTGCAATCCTATCCTCTCAAATTCACTGAAAAGGTAATGAACTGATCCTAACTCCATCAACTGTTGCGGGCCTTCCCATGGTACCCTGTCCTAACACACAAGGAGTGAATGAATTATACCAATTCAGTGGCTTTTTAAAGTGTATGACTTTGAGATAGCAATGCTAACCACTGCATCAGCAATTGCTTCCTCAACATGCAGCAGCATCCCCTACCAGATAAGCAGCTGAGAGAGAGCAGCACACTGAACCTGCCTACATCAATGTTGGGTAGCTACAATTTCCTTCATTTGTGGAGGCAACCAGGTATTGAAAACAGTGTCTGAATTGTCTGGATTCTTCGTTGTTAGTGAAAAATATTCAAACAGCAACCTGATGGGGTACCTAGTGGCTACTTTTTCATCTGTGGGGCTGTGGGGTATCCCGTCTGAATTGGCCAGCAAGTATAAACTGAAAAATAAGCTACATGCATATGTGTGCAAGCACAAAAACATACATACTCTTGGAAACTCAAACCAAACCTTGATGAGTTTTGATAAAATCCCTGCTGCAGTTTACTTCAGTGTGAATCTGTTCTTCTCTGTGATGATTTTGGCTCCACTTAGAGCTCTCAAGCCAGAAAACAAAACTAAACAAAAAACCCCCAAAACATACCAAAAATAGAAAACTCAAAAACCGAATCCAAAACAAAGGTAGGTTTTGTTGCATTTTTTGGCATAAAAGGAAAGAGAAACTAAAGGAAATCTAACTAAAATGTCTGTTCTCAAGAGGCCGATGTCCGCATTCTTGAGAGCTCAGATAGTTTGGATAAACTCTGTACAAGTGTCTGAACTTTTTGGTATGCCTTCAAACTGAACCTCTGAACCTTCTGAGGTTCACAGGCAGCTTTCCATTTCTGTGCTTCTGTGGAGTTGGACTCAGTTTGCTTTCTCAGGCTGTTGATACCGAAAATTTTTACCAGGTTTGTAGAATCCAGTGAGAGAAGTCATGAGTGTGTCTTTTGGATTTATTTTGCCACTACTAGGGAAAAGTTTCTGCTAATGATTTAGTCATCAAAGAAGGAAATAGGAATTCTTTTGTGGTTAAGATACAAGTCTAGGCCTAAGAAGATCTAACCTATGTTCCAGGTCCTGCTACTGGCTTCCTATGGGATTTAAACATGCCCCTCTGAACCTTAGTGATGTGCTTGCTAAAAGGGAATGTCTGTCTTATAAAAATGAATTTGCTATTTGTCAGATAGTATGGAAATGAGCTCATCAGAAAGCCTGCAAATCTACTAAGTAATTGCAGAAGGATGAGTAGAATACTGTGATTATTTGGCTAGTCCCAGGTGCAATCCAAGAAAGAAATTCTTAGGAAGCCTAATGGACTGCAGCTACCACTTTGTTTGGTGCTCAGTAATATTTAAAACAGCTTGTATTTTAAACCACATGAAAAATATGCCACCCTGCTGTTCCCACAGGTATGAGCCAACAACTCAAGAAACTACATCTAACTCCTGTGCCAGTAATATATTTATTATTTATGTTTTCAATTACATTTCCATACCAACTTCCATGTGTAAAACTTAAAAATTTAAGCACCTCCAAAGAATTATCCATGTTTTTCTTAGAGTAGGCACTGTATCTTTGAAACAGACACCATTCCCCTTGACCTAAGTAGCATAATTTCCACTGAAATTTGTGTGAGTCAGAGTGGGAGTCCTTTTCCCCTCCTCAAAATGAGCAGGCTACAGTAAAAGCATCTGAAGCTGTATAAAGTCAGAGGCTCAGTTGATACTGTATTTATTGTTGAACAGCTTGGGATAATGGCTATTAACACCAACATAGGAGACAGTATACTGGTCTAGAAATAAACTAGTTATGTCTGTGTTTCAATGAGAAAGGAACTGAATCTGAGACAAGGGGCATTTATGAGAAATGCCCTGGGCTTTTCACTGAAAACTTTCAGTTTTCAGTGACTAAATACTGGAAATTTGACAACCAGCTCATTCATCTAACTTAGAAGACACTGTAAAAATATCTAAATCTAAAGCCTTATCTTCAGTGTCTTACATGATCTTACATCAGATCATTTATAAGGAAGCTGGGCCAAAGGCACAGTGGAAAAGTCTTTGTAGTCTTGTTTATCATGTCCTAAAAGTATTAGTAGAGCCTTCTGACAGGTATCAGAATATTTTTGGGTTTTCTTCTCATTTAGACTTCAGGATGAGTGACCCTTCAATGCTGTAATTTTAAAGGTCATATCTATCTACTGTAAATAAACAGCATTTTGATGTATTAGTTAGATTTCAAGCACTGAACTCATCAAAACCTGTCATTCATCACCTCTCTTCTTACTCTGAAACTAACATATCTTTCCTCTATTTAATATAAGAAAACATCTCTTACATTTACATCTAAGTACATATGATATTATGACTCATGACATTATGATATATATGACATATACATTTAAAATATTGTAAAATATTTTTATTTTTCTGTTACATTTTCAAATGTTTCATGGTACAGTTTAGATTATAAAACATAAGAGTAATATCACAGTCCTAGTGCCATGCTGCATGTACTAAGAAACAGGAAAACTGATGAGTCCTAGTGCCATGCTGCATGTGTTAAGTAACAGGAAAACTGATGAGCATTTTAGTTTTGTGTGTGTTCTAACTGGTCATGTCTTTCCCATTTGTTGCCTCCCCAGTACCTTACAAAAGATATGAGTAATATATATCTTTTTTTTTTCCATATCAGTGATCATTAATCTAAAATTGTGTTCCTGTGCTGTGATACATTAATACTTAAAAATAATCTAAGTATAGGAAGTAAAAAAATCCCAAAACCCTGGGAGATTCATAGTGAAAAAAGATAGGAGAGAGAATAAGCTTCTTTTCACATTTTTCTGGAATAGAAATGTATTAACATGCTCTCTCTGGGTTGACAACAGCCATGTCAAAGGGAATTGGGTGAGCAATATATTAAGAACAAGTGATTGTATTGACTACAATTTAAGTGCAGATACCAATGTAGGGAAGTCTGAATTTAAATACCAGTTGTTTCAGAGGGATTCCTGCCCCAAATCCCCGTTGTTTCAGAGGGATTCCTGCCCCAAATCCCCGCAGCTGTCAGGGGTTTTGTTCCAGTACAAGGATTTGCTGGTCTTCACACCACTGCCGAAGTTTTGCCATGAGGTTCAATCCAAAAAATACTGGTACTCTGGCCATCAAAAAGGTACTTTAACTGTGGGCTTAGCTTTAATTATCTGAAATCACTATGATTGTTCAGCAATTTGCAGGAATGAACCTGTAAAACCATTTTTGACTTCTTTCATTATAAACCAGGTCTGTTTCTGCTATCGCATAAACAAGATGCCAGAACAAAAAAACATCTTCTTACATCAGCTGAGGTGGTTCAGTGACTTGGGATTTGATTTGAAAAATCTTATTATCTGACTTCAGTAACTGAAGAAGGAGTTTCTAATAGTCATTACTAAATTACCTCCAATACACTAAAAAACACAACTTACTTGTTCATCTGTTTATACATACAACTTTGAGTGCTATTTTGTGTTTCAGTGGTAAATAACAACTTTAATAGCCTTCTCTGTAGGGATTTTTTGTCATTTATTAGTGACTTTCCTCCACACAGATTGTTGCACAGTATTGATGTATGTTTCCACGGACCCATTTGCTGTCAATTGATTTCACATTCAGACCATGTGTAATAACTCATTTATTAGCTCTAGAGTCTCCTTATTTGCATGGACTATTTATACTGATATCATTAGCCTTGAACAACCTCAGTAGTCTCCTGCTCATGGTCATGAGCTTTTAAGTTACAAGCTCAGTGGTTACCAATGTTCATCTGTCAAGTTTTCAGTCAGTTCTATTTAGTCTCAGGTAAAAAAAAAAAAAGACATAGAAATGAAAAAAAAATCCAAACCAACAAATGTGACACATTCTTACTAACCATAGTTTCTTCTTTGTCACACACAGACAAACCTTTCCGTGTCATTGGTACTTGAGCATTTTACAATGTCTGAAATGCTTCTAAATATGAATTACACATCTGAAAATTATTAATGACATTCTTGGCATTCCATTAATGTTATTTATTATTTATCGTATGTGAGACGGAACTGCCTAGAGGCCTTTGCAAAGGATCAAGGGCCCGTTGAGCTAGTCTTTTGCTAGGCACATCAATCCAGATGGATGAGCAAATGCAGAAGCACATGGCAAACAGCAAAACCTGTTTGTCAGTTCAGCGCTCCAGCCTGCAAAATTCAGCTGGAGCGTAGAGGCAGTGGCACAGTTCATACTAAGTGGCACCATCAGCTGTCACAGATAAAAGGACACAGACTGAACAAAATCAGGCTGGTTTTAGACTTATTTACTATGAATTGCCTCATCTATTTTTTGGCCTGAATGATTATGTTTCCTGAAGCAGGTTTTGCAGGTAGGAGGAAGTGTATGATTACTTTTTGCACCTCTGATATAGAATCAGAGTGTGGCTAAGGGACATAACTAGACTGGGAAATGCAAAAGTCATCCTTCATACCATATTATTAAGAATCATTTTACAGACTCTCTAAATCAGGCGAATAAGGAAACCAATACTAGTGCTGTATTGCACTAATTTTGTGAACCACAGTCACAGAATGGGTAAGGTTGAAAGGGGCCACAGTGGGTCATCTGGTCCAAACTTCCATCTCAGCAGTGTCATACTGGAGCATATTGCACAGAATTGCACTCAGACTGTTCTTGTATATCTCCCAAGTGGATTCTCTCTGAAATGGGTGGCATTAAAAAAACTCTTCAGCTCTCCACCATCAGAAATTCTGTCCACCTGCCATGGATAATGTATTTGTTGATATTTCTGCTTTCTAGCTCCCCTTCTCCATCTCCTCGCTTCTGCACTATCAGAAGGAAAAGAACCTAGCATTTAGGACCTACCCAGGGACCAGGAAGAGTTGGTATCAATGATTTGTTCTGTTACAGGTCTCTACCATTAGCCTGGGTCACTTGTACGGGCTCGTCTTTTTTCCCTGAGTATTTTATGTTGCCCTCCTGTGAGACCACAAGGATTCATGAACTTGATATTGATAGATCATGATATCGATAGATGGTCTCTACTTTTCATGTACTGATTTCTAGCATCACTTTCTTAGCCACCTTTGTTTCATGATGTCAGGAGAATGAAGGGTTGGGAGGCTGGTGATGACAGATACCAGGAGTTGAAGGGTGGCAGCAGGGCTGCTGTGTGAGGCTTGTGCTAACAGCCACAGTCCTTTATTAACCATCACAGTTTCTCCCTTGAGATTGCTCATGCTCAAAGGCCTCTAAAAGCAGCCCACAAAATACAAGTGAAATCAGGAAATTTCCAAATGGTAACAAGGCCCAATAGCCAAATAAAATAAATGAGCTGGCCTAGGAAATCCTTGTAACTTGCCACCCAACAACAATAAACCAACCCTACAACACACAAACTAGAAAGGAAACAAAGAAGTCTTTTAATTATTTACAGTAGTCTTATTGTGGCTAAGTAAACATTGGCCAAGGACTTATAAAGTTAGTCTCAGTAAAGTGGGCTTATGGAGCAATATATAGCCTGCACATGTCACACAGCAGCTTTTTTAACCAGATCCAACCTAGTGTAAATAAAACCTATCTCCCAGCAGAAAAGCTGGTAACCTGGGAGATGATTTTCCACTTACTGGTTTCACTGCAGTTATTTTATAAATAGATAATTTCATTATCAATTTTTACCTGAAAGTGAGTAATCATGGAGCTTTAGAGACAAAAAATGATATGCTGGCAGAAGAAAGCTTCCTATGATGGGGACAAGGTAGTCCCATTGCATCCAAAGGTTTCTCCTAACTCCCTGGTCTCTTCTCTGAGCTGGCTGCTTGTACCTCCTGGGCATAATTTTGTGTCTCTGGCTCCTCCCAGAAAACTCTTGGGTAACACAACCCATCCAAGGGACAAACACATGTGGCATCTAATGTCTCTGGTGTGCTGTGTGAAAGGCAAGGCAGGGCGCTTCAGCCTAGTGGAGCTGGGCAGGAGGGAGACAACAAGTTCAGCTAGGGTTGTTGGGCCCACAACCCTAGTAAACAAGCAACTGAAGAAAATAAGAATTCCAGTGTATGTACTCAATTGTATAAAAAAGAACAAATCCAAACCCACAATGTCACCTACTCCCAAATTGAGGGGGTTTGTGTGTGGTGGAATTAATGATATCTGATTTTTTTTTTTCTGTGTATTTAAGTAGGAAGGCCCTTGAAACCCATGAGTATCATATATGACTTCACTGCATTCCTTCTTTCTTTCCTGTTCCCTCTCTGTGTCTCCATACTCCTAAGCTCCCTCCTTCCTCCCCCAGCCCTAGTCCGGCACACCAGCAAGCACCCACCGTCCTGTGTCAAGAGGCACCACATAACAGATAGTGGTCAAGTTTACATTAATACCTTTCCTTTAGTGATGCATTACTTCATCTCTCATTCCTTCATCCATTCCCTTGGTCTTTTGATATTGTCGTGGTTTCACCCCAGCTGGCAGCCAAGACCCATACAGCTGCTTGCTCACTTCCTCATCAGCAGGACTGCGGAGAAAATTGGTATGGTAAAATCTATAAAATTCATGGGTTGAGATAAAGACAGTTTAATAGGGAAACAAAAAGTCACACCCACCAATAAATCAAAACAAGGAATTCACTGCTTCCCCTGGGCAGGCAGGTGTTCAGCCATCTCCAGGAGAGCAGGGCCTCACTCTGCGTAACCGTGACGAGGGAACACTCCAAATTTCCCCCCTTTCCTTCTTCCTCTCTCCTCTTTATATGTTGAGCATGATGCCATATGATATGGAATATCCCTTTGGTCAGTTTGGATCACCTGTCCTGGCTGTGTCTCCTCTCAATCTCCCGTGCACTCCCAATGTCCCTGACAGTGTGGCAGTACAAAAAGCAGAAAAGGCCTTGTCTCTGTGTAAGCCCTGCTCAGCAATAACAAAAACATCTCTATGTTATCAATCCTATGTTCAGCACAAATACAGAACACAGCCCTTTATCATCCACTTTGAAGAAAATTAACCAGCACAGAGATTTTACCATCCCTGAAACCTCCACTTAAATACACGGCTTCTTGAGTTTGGTTGAAGTTGACTACAAGGTACAAAAAGTATTGGAAAGGAATCAGCAGACAGAAAGGCATAAAATTCTAGGAATTCAGGTTTCAAATGGAAGGAAGTTCACAAATAAAATGTATGCACTCTACTGGTGACTGAGATTATAGTCAAATAAAGTAATTTTAGTCAAGCAAATGCTTTTGAAATTAAGACTGGCCACCAAAACCAGCAGCACCAAATCTCACTTCACTTTTAAACAAAGTCCTCCCATCAGCGCTAATAGATTATTTTTATGACACAGGCTACAGCCCAAGAAAGTCAAGAAATTTCAGAGCAGATGGAAAATGAGTACCAGAAAATGGCTGGTCAAAGCCTGATCCTCCCACTCCTTCTTGGACAAGATGAAGCTATGATTATATTGTTTCCAAATATTTGGTTTTGGCTTTGGTCGGAGCCTTAGAAAGGAGTAGAAGATGTTATCACTCAATAAACTCCTTGTTATTTTCGTGCATAAGGCGGAGGAGTGGCACTAGTTCTGTCTACAGAAAGATTAACCTTCACTTTTCATAATTGAGTATGATTTTTTTAATTGGAAATAGCACTTTGTTCTCAAGTGTCTTTTAATAGATTGTTTCTTCTTTCGCATCACAATCTTCTTCCTTAGCTTTGAGGTTCTTCTTGGACTTCCTGTTCTTTAGTCTTCCACTTGTCCAGTTCTCCTTCTGTTTTCATCTTCTGTGTTCCCTAAATAGCTGCAGGCCTCTTCCAATGACTCTGAGTGCAACGTATAAACCAGCCCTTACTTGGTTTTCTATTCATAGAATCACAGAATGATAGAATCAGTTGGGTTGAAAAAGACCTCTGAGATCATCAAGTCCAACCCTTGATCCAACACCGCCGTGGTTACTAGACCATGGCACTAAGTACCATGTCCAGTCTCATCTTAAAAACCTCCAGAGATGGAGAATCCACCACTTCCCTGGGAAGCCCATTCCAGTGTCTGATTACCCTCTCTGTAAATAATTTCTTCCTAATATCTAATCTAAACCTTCCCTGGCACAGCTTTAGACCATTCAGCTACCTTTCCCTCACAGAGCATGATTTTCGAATGCAGACCTAGTCCTGGTGTCTTGTCTCCAAACTTTAAAGTTATAGTCTGCAATATAACAAGGTAACAGCAGCAGTGCATGTTTCCTCCCTTCTTCCCTTGCCGAACAGCTAAACCAAGAAGTGATGCTTGACTTTGCTGCTCATGGCTTTTGTAGGCAGCATCTGTACCGTTAAGCAGACGGAGTTATCACAGGAGACAGGGAATTATGCATTGCAAATCAAGAACTTGGTATTATGTAACATTCTGAAAAATATGCAAGTATGGTTTGAATGAAATACAACTACTGGGCTATCAAACAGATAAGCAACCAGGAAAGTAATTACACATACAGATAGAAAACAAAAAAAAAAGCGGCACCAGGGAAATGTCTTACAATATTTTCCGGTAATCAGTCAGTGGTTTTGTGTCCTAAACACAGAGCAAAAAAAAATCCTACAGGTTAAATTCTGTTGGGCTTTATGTTATTTTTTAATAAAAAATAATTTAGACAAAGCCCCACAGGAAAAAAAAGTCAACAATGTAGTTACCTTTCAATATATTCAGATGATAATTGTTATTTGGAGAATAGAATACGCCAGATGGTATCACTTCAGCAGTTTATCTACTTTCCAGTAACAGGCTATATATGATACTGATCACAGAGAGTTTTTCTAACAGCCAGCAGAGAGTTTATCATAAACACTTTAAGCTCTTTTAAAGTGTCAGTTTCATTGGGTTTATTTAGCACTGCTGTTGCCTTGAAAAGAAAGAGAGGAGCAGTATTTAAAAAAAATGTTCACATAGAGGGAATGATTTCAAGTAAATCTATGCAGAAACCATTGACTGTGTTGCAAGAAAATCTGTTTTAAAAATACACTTTTAATCAAATGAATCTCATCCTTGTTCATGTTTTGACAGATTTAACAAACTGCAGAAAAGGCACAAGATTATTTCAAGGAGAAAATTATCAAATCTATTTCAGTTTGTTAAAACAATTTTAATTTAATGTAATTTATTAGTTTTCTGTTGAATTTTTTTTTTTTCCCCCAAGATAGCTAAGCAGTGGAAAAGATTTTTTTCATTCTAGTCAATCTATTTTGTTCAGGGATTTCTTAGTCTGGTAACAAAAAAAAAAAAAAAGCATTGCATTCTTCCATAACCCTTATTATTTGATATGGCCAGTGATCAAAGTTAATTAGTCAGGTGTTTGATTTGATTTAGGACAAAAAAAGCCCTGATAATTTGAAAAAATTTGGGTCTGGCCATCTCACATGAACTTTGGCTGTTAAGATGGACCTCCATCAGTACTCAGACTCCGCATATTGGTTTGCATTGTGCTCCAGACAGAGGTTGGGAATTTGGATCCCCATATTACAGAAACACCAAGTTTGGAGGATAGGAATAATATTCAAATCAAAAATATTCTCTCTCCTTGACATTTCTTACTGGTTGAATTAGTTGCTCAATCTCAGTCATGTTACCTGTGAATTGCACTCAGAACTGTTGAGACCTACAAAGACAGGCTGAGTGGCAGGATGGTTCAAATTCTGCACTAAGAAAGGGAGCCTAATAGGGCATGTCAGTGCTTAGCATTGTTGCTTTCAGCTGTGTTGTGCATATTTGTGGGTATGTTATGGTCAATGCCCAAACCCTTAAAGAAATTTGGAAAGCCAGTTCTTTCTTCTTGAGAGATAAGACTACTACCTCTCCCTTTCTATTTCTGTCTCCATCTTCTGGTCTTTTGTATGCACCACTTAGAAAATTCTGTAACCAAAACAAGGTTAAACACTACAAAAATGGTATATAACTTACCCTATGGATAGATATTTTTTCCCCTCCCTACTTGATACCAATGTCTGAGACATATGACAACAGACTCTCTTCTTTTCTACTGATTTATGGACAGCGTTAGACCACTAGTACATTTTCAGTTCCTCTCTTCACTCTGTGCTTATGTCAACTTGTAAAGATTTATTTCTCTTTCATGCTTTTGCCCAATGGGAGTTAAAAAGCTGGAGATTTAAGTCTTAGCACCAGCATGATGTGAACAGTGTTCTCTGTCCTAACTCCATAAATTTGTACTACATGTGAAAAAGGGAAGGGAAGGGAAGCAGGAAAGCGATGTGTCTTTAAACTGGACATCTGGGCCAATACGTTTCCTGACATAAGCCTAAAGCCAAGCTTAAATGTTTGCCTTGGATCTGAAAGCTATAGAAAAATGCCAGTCAGAAAAGGCACTTAAAGCCACCTAGAAGTTTTTAGAAACTCACTGTATACTTCAGCTACGTTAGTTCTTCTAAAGTGGTGGAAGTAGATGAAAGGCATAGAGGAATGAAAATAACCATGAGTGAATACAACACCTAGAATTTGGCCATTTGGGATAAATTACCAGTTACAATGCATACACTTAGTTAAAAAAAATGCCAATGTGAAATTATGTTTTCCCTTCCCTTCCCTTCCCTTCCCTTCCCTTCCCTCCCCTCCCCTTCCCTCCCCTCCCCTCCCTTCCCTTCCCTTCCCTTCCCTTCCCTTCCCTTCCCTGATATTGTCCTTCTATGCAAATCTGTGAGTGTTCTGACCTTGTAGAACTGAGCTTTTACAGATTGATTTTTTAGAGAAGAAACACATTTTTGAATGTTTCTTCCTCTCTTACCTGCATTATCTAAAGGAAAATGAAAGATACCCAAGTATAGACATCTTCACAAAGTTTCCATCTTGTCCTGACCTTTTTTTCATAGAATTATAGAATGGTTTGGTTTGAAAGGGACTTTTAAATGTAATCCAGTCCAACCCCTTTGCAATGAACAGGGACATCTTTCACTAAATCAGGTTACTCCGAGCCCTGTCCAATCCAACCTTGAATGTTTCCAGAAAGGGGCATCTACCACCCCTCTTGGCAGCCTGTCTCACTGTTTTAGCACCTAATTGTAAAAAACTTGTATCAAAGCTAAATTGCCGCTCCTTTAAAGTTGTTACCCCTTTTCCTATCAAAACAGGCCTTGCTAAAAAGTTTTGGCTTTTCAAAATGCAGCGTTACTTTAGTTTAGCATTTCTGTTTCCTTCCTTGGCTGCTGACTCTGAAAGGAGAGGAAGCACCATTAGGATATTTGTTTTGTATAAGAGGGAATAAAAAAGCATAGGATTTGGAATAATCTCTTTGTTTTCTTCAGTGAATTTTATCTAAAGAAGTTCCCCCTTCCCAACTATAATCTTGAAACAGAAGTGCCCTTAGCTGAATAGTAGAGATTATTTAGTATGAGTTGGATTTACCTCTGATTATGCTGTTTCAAATTTTTTTCTCAGAGATACTTGCAATCTAGGTGTGTTAGTGCAGTTTCTTCATGACTATATTCATGACTGGCAACAAAACCAGGTAGCTCGCCTTGAAAGCTCTTCCCAGGAGGTACTCTTCTTTCATTTTTGCATTATTTCCTTGGTTTCCTAGGAGGGCTGTGAATGTGATGTTGCCTTGCCAATGATTTTAGGTGCTCATGCATTAAAAATTCCAACAACCATTCTGCAGATATCTAGAAGGATAATAACATTGTATTTGTTATTGCTATGGCAGTGATTTCAAAGCTCAGTTCCATATGTGCTGTGAGTAGCTCTGGGAATTAGAATAAGTAATTATTGTATAGAGCTACTTAGTCAATTTTTTTTTTAATTTTAATTTTTTTTTAATTTTTTTTTAAATTTTTCGAGCGTATCTTTGGCCACCTTGAATCCTTCTGAAATTGCAACAGCAGTGAAATCCAACCACAAAGTCCAACTTGATTCCTACGCTGAGGGGAACATTTGTGTGAGAGGGGAACCACCTTACTGATCATCTATAAAATAAATAAAAATGCAATGAAAATTGCTGGGATGCAAGAAATTTGTGGACTTCTGTTAGAAGTGTCAAAAAATTTTCAGTACCAGGAAAAAGGCATTACTGCTATAGTACAAAGCTTTGCAAGATCTACCTATAATGCTCAACTACAGCTCAGTGTTCAAAAGCAATATATTCATCTTGAACAGGGTGAGTTAGGATGGTCAGAAGATGAAGAGCTTGATTAGGAAACAAAGACTATAACTTGCAGAGCTTAGGGGAGAGAAGGTGTAAAGAGGGTGTGATTACTCCAAATAATACAAATGAAAGAATGTGTTAGTGGAAGTACACAACAGAGAGGAAGAAAAAACCTTAAACCTACTTAACCACACTGAGTAAAAGAAAGCACTGATACAAAATTGAGGTTCTGGTACAGCTTTGAAAGGTATACCAGTAAAAGGGACAAAAAGCCTTTATCAGACAGCTGGGAAGCACACTTGATGACCTATGAAATCCCCTCTGGTGCTCCATTCTTATGCTTTTTGAAAGCTTTCTCTCTAAAATGCTAACATATCTGTGTATTCAGTTTTAAGTAGTGGCCTACAAGGGCCAGGATAAGGAAATTGCTCGACACATGATATTTGACCTTTGTTTCAACCACATGTAGTCAAACTATGTTTTAATCAAGATCAATAATATTGTGTTTATCACATCAAAAGATGGACTAAATTACAGCAAGGGAAAGATCTTGATAGAAATAAGTGTTTGCCAACACTTATGCAGCCTGTGTTCCTTACAAAAACTTTTACTTTCACTGCTCCCCCAGGATTGGATGTTCACAATACTTTGAAGCTTTCATCCAGTGAGTAGAAGGTAATTTCCAGCAAGGAGTCTAAGTTTCACTGCTACTGTCCTGCTGTTTTAGACCAGTGAACCAAGAGAGTACTCAGATAAATCTGTGTTAATAATGACAGCTTAGGGTTTATAAGATCTGTCTTTCCTCCCTTCCTTTTAATTAGGCAAATTAACATTGTTCCTCAGTGTTTTGAAGAGAAGGATTGTCTATGGTTCTCTTCTTGGGTTTTTTGGGGGTTGTGCCTGGCATTGTGACAGCCTTTACCTGTGTTTAAATGGGGACTAGAATTTATTTTTTTATTATTTTTTCCATTTAGATACCTAGATCTCCAGGGCAGACTAGTACTTTTAAGTACATCACTAACTAAAAAAAAATCATCCTCATAGTTCAATTGAAGCCCAGAATGTTATGAATTGTAGTTCTGACTGAGATTTATTCCAGAACGTTCCCATTATTAAAGCCATTTCATTGAATGCAGAGAGTATTTTATTCTTAAATCTTCTGTACAAAAGGAAACACTGTATTCTCAACTTTCTCTGCAGCTTAATGTAACCATATACATAAATTTCAACTAAACCCAAATTTTATCTCAATATTTATTTTATCACCAGTTGATGGGTCCATGGGCTGAAGTGTCATTCACAGCACAGGGGTGCTTCATAATAGACTAATTTGCATAAGTACTAAATAATTTACAAATATAAATTATATATCAAAATGCTCTCTAGAATCTATCCAACTCAATGATATTGTTGTTTTGTACTCTTTAATATTGTTGAGTCTTTAATATTTAAATCCAACACCTCTTCCAAAGCAAACCCACAGTAATTCTTCAGAAATTTGTTAAGAACTGTACTGACTTGGTTATTAAGACAACAACTTGAACTTGATTTTGCTGCTCTAAGAGAGATGCAGATGACTCCATCATCAGCCCAGAAGTTTGGGCTCATGAAAAAGCTTCGTATGAAAATTACCTAAATATTTTAAAAAATTAATCATCTAGACATTTGTAGTTGTTCAGAAAGGTAATTAGGTGGTCATGGAGGTACTGCCTGAGTGATTTCAAGGAGCAATGAAAGCATCACACTCAGAATTGCAAACAAGAAAAGAAAAGCAGCCAGCCAGAAGAAGGGCCAGAATATTATCCCATTTAAGTTTCCAAAATTTCTTAAATACCAGCAGAAAATTAAGTACAGCTGAGCAGATAAGGGGAGATCTTCTATAGTTTTTCCAGTGGCTTTTGGACTTAAGATCAAGTGGGTCTCCCCAATATGCAGTATGAAACTTTCATTTGAAACATAAACTGCTGAAGAAGAAATATTTGTTTTAGGTGACTAGGTACACTGCATATCAGTGGTGCGTTGAACCTATAAGGCAAATCCTGTTTTAAAAACAGTATTTAAAATTGTTCTATATTTCTAGCCTTCACAATTAGTTGGTTAGAACATTGGGTCAGAGCTGCCACACTGTCCTTAACAAATTTACTTATTAGGATGTATGTAAGTCAAGACTAGACCAAAAGAGTTACTTCATTGTGCAGTTTTTTAAAATGTGAAATTTTAGGGACTTTCAGCCATAGACTAATCTGAAAGTCCTGTGTCATGCCTGCCAGCCCTTGGGGACGTCTAAGATATGATAGGACACATAAAACATTACTATGTTTCTGTGAGTGATTCCAAACTTAGATGCCCTCTTCAGGATGAGCACATAGCTCTCTATACTCCATACTCTACTAACTGGGCATGCTATGATTTCCTAACTACAAATATCTATTGCAATCATGGATGGCTTACAGTGCATGAGACCTTGTCCATTAGATGTAACATGGGTCTGTAGAAGATCTGCATCCTTTGGTAGGAGGTGGAATATGATATTTAATGCTGTGTGTAAATTGAGCTCTAGATCCTATCCACTGCTGTGAAAGCTTTCACACCTGTCTCAGACGTGCACACTTACTTACATTTGGTTTTTAGATATCTGCAACCTGGTGCTGAATCCTTTTTCCAAAGGTAGGGGGAAGTAATTCCATTTCTAGTAAACTTGTAAATAAACTGTTATTTTAGCAAGATTTTGCTTTCACAGATGCTAGCCTGCCACTGGGCTAGAAAACTGAGTTACCTGTTTGCTTTATTTTGACTTACTGAGCTGCATAATATTTTGTATTTTGCATAGCCCCCAGCAGAGCTAAAGCATTGCAAAAAAAATCTCTTTGCTTAAATTTTATCTTACAAAAATGTTACTAAATTCAAATTTGCTAGCAAAGGTTCTTTAAAACGGTAAAAGAAGGAGACAACAAATCAAGAAGACCTGTGTAATACATGTTATTTCAGCTATCCTTGCAGTCCTTGGGAGGGATTCAGTAGCTTGAACATAAGAGTCTAGTGCTATTTGATATACCCCAGGATACTCGAGACATCTGCATAGGGCTGACAGGTATGTCACAGGACTTACAAGAGACCTGTGTCCTCCATGACAGGCAGCTGGAGACCAGGTGGGGTTGCCTGAGATGTCTCAAGTGGCAATAGATGCCAATGTTTAAGCAATTGAATCTCTGTGTACAATGGAAGCTGGACCACTGTATGTGTTACCTTGTCAGACAGAATGTAGCTAACATGAAAGCTTTCTCTCTGACAGGAATCACCATCAATGATTTGTCTTTTAAACCATGCTTAATAAATTATTAAGAAATAAAACCACATGCATTAAAGAAGCTTAGGGCTCAGTTCTCAGCTAATATGAATTATTGCAGCTGCACTGACTTCAGACAACTGACTCCTTTCTTTTAATCAGCTGAGGAGCCAACTTCTAATAGAGCTGATGCATGTCTTTTACATTTCACATCCGTTGGCATGGGATTTCCTGGAGTCAAGAACATGTGCTTCTTGGCAAAGTGTGTTGGGATGCGATTGTTGTCATTCGGATTGCTTCAGATATTGCCCATTCCCTAGGCAGCATTAGTGTGACTTGGAGTTGCTCTTCTGAGTCACGAAGAACAAAATTAAACCAAATAAAATGCAAACCCTTCTTTAACTATGTGTGAAAGCACATATTCTTCAGCCATTGTATAATGTTTTTGTAGCAATTGGTTCAGATTCCTCAGGGCTTGATCTTTCAGGAAGATGTGGTTAATGGCTGTACTCCTTATTCCTGTGAATGACTCTTGGCACACCTGATGGAAAAGATGGATGGACCCATCCAGGGATTATTCCATTGTACAGCTTTCTCTTTGGAAATTGATTCCTACCAGCACTATACATGGTGTGTATCCATCATGCCCATTTTTCAGCTAAAGACTGAAAAATTTGGGGTTAAAAATAAGCACCTATCACAAAAATATCAATTCTCCTGTTTCTAACTGCAATGTAAGCAGAATGTTGGGACTGAAGGGAACTTTTCCCATGCTTGATTTTAGCTTTTTGTTAAAAAATCTGAAGCACTACTTGACTTTATAATTCCCCCCAAATTCCCTAACTTGGCCTAGGTTGCTTTCAAGGTCAGAGAAGGGCAGGTCAGATAATCAGATAAAAACCTAGGGATGAAATTCAGTCCATCTAATTTAGGCTGATAGGATAGGCGTCTGCCTGTTGGAGGCATCTGTCTATTTCTGCTGCAGCTCTAGAGAGCCTAGGCATCTGGACCATTCATCAAGAGGAACAATTTGGGCATTTTTAAGGTGCTAAATTTAGTTGCAGTGGATTCCACTCTAACTGTCTAAAACCTTTAAATATGTGCTCTGTCTCTTACAAGGAAGAGTTGTATGTGAGTGACCAGTTTCTCCATTTTTTTAATATAAATTGTCAGTATCTTTTGAAAAAAAATCCTACACTTTGTAATAAGAATTATTTTTTTTCTTTTACCTGGTACTTTAACCTGTTTTTCCCTCACCCCCTTTGTAAATATAGGTGGTATTTCTTCAAGAGCTATATGCTTTTATTTTTATAAGGGGACAAGGGAATGTATATACTGTAAATTTAAAACATTATTGTTACCTGTAGGAGAAAAAAATAATAATCATATTTACTGAAATGACTGTCAGGCAATGGCAGCTGTCAGACCGAACATGACAGTAGAGCAGAGATATCACATGGTTTTGCCAAAAGGCCATTCACATCAGCATTTAGAATTAAAATTTTATGCAGTATTTAGCTGTTTATAAAGCATTTTTGGCTGAATAGCAATTTCGGTTTTGGCCTATTGCAGTTACATGCTTCTCTACTCTCCACAGAAGAAGAATTGGCTTGGCATAATATTTAGTTACTTTTCTGAAGAGAGCTTTTGTCTGAGTAATTGTTTCTTATTAATGGGTGAAGGCTCAGACATGAGCTTCCTGAAATTTATATGTGAATTACAACTCAAGGTGAGCTAAATGCCACTTATCCATGTGCAATGCATGGAAGACTCCAGTCTGCTGCTGTCATCAGTTCTGTAACATATGCTGTAGCGACATTTGGTGATTGAGGACTCACACTCTGTTTCCAGCACATGGGCAAAGTGGAGCCTGAAACAGTACTTTGTTTTTTCAAAGTGTTTGGTACACTTCATGTGGTGATAAGATTTTCAGTCAGCAGAGGAAAACAGTTGGTACGCTGGTCAGGTCTGCTATGATCTGCCAACCTGGAGAAGATACAAATGTGTCTACATACTCAGTCTAGACTTATGCCAAAACCTCTAGACACACTATGTTTCCCTCCCTTGATGCACTACACAAGGCTGGGACCATCAGAACTCCAAAAGAGATTTCACAAGTGGAAGGTGCTTTCCTCACTGTACAGCATGCACATAATTTAGACCACAATGTACAAAAGGAAGCAGAGTCAAGCCTAGCCAGTATTTCCATTGCTGTGCAAGTGGGTAAATCTGAGCTTACTGTCACTGCAGTGGTAGCAACCCAGTGAAACAGAGAAAGAAATTGTGACAGAAACCTTAATTAACTTTCCCCAGCTCAGAAATGAGGAAGCAGCAACTGAACCATGACTCTTTGCTGTATTTTCTGGTAGTAAAGTAGTGATAAGACTGCAGCTAAAGTACAGTATTCAGAGGGCAGGAATTTTTTTTTTTAAATATTTTTTTCCTGAGTTTCAGAATAGAAAAACTGGTGGAGTGAGAAATAACTAATAGGAAATGAGTCTTGTTAATGTATTAGTAAAATTGGACACTTTCAGTGCAAGAAAAATAGTGCCTTATCCTAGATACACCTCTAAGCATACCAGTAAATTGTTGAGAGAACAAGCCCTATTATGAGTCTTCTTACCACGCAAAAGATGTTTGGACTTGATTCACCAAAAACTTTACTCAAGGTTTACAGAATAAATTATTTATTTTTGTTGGCATTTCACTGCTGTGAAAAACTGTGGTTGTGTGAGGGTGAAGCCAGATGGAAGATCCCCTACAGTACTCGCCTGGTTCTAGTAACTTATCCTTCCTTGTTTCACTTCCCACATTGAATTATTTACCATCAAAAAGGGATGTTATACTGTATTTGAATATTATTAGATTATGATTTACTCAGCCATGGCCTGATTCTACATTAAGATTTTCCTGATTACATCATAAACTACTCAGTGTGATTTATTTGTCCTCCTGGATGTCAGATGTCCTTCATTTCATAGCAAAGCATATATAAGAAAGGATAAGTTTACTCAGTGGAAAGTGAAAACTAAAACTAGATGTGAGATGTTTTGCCATGAATCAGAGCAATTATTTTTCCTTGTTTGATTCTTTTTCTTCAAGACATACTCTAGATTTCTTTTTTTTTTCCTGTTTAAGAAGTTCTGTTCCTAATTTGAAGAATAATGGCGTATGTTTACATGAGTTTCATCTAAGAGAAACAGCTTCTTCAAATTCAGCTGCAAACTGTGTTTAAATATCTATCCTTCATATCAACTGAAAATTGAAAAAGCATGAACAAAAAAGAGATTAAAAATACACCAAAGACTTCTTTAATGGAAAGCTGATAAATACATAAGAACTGTAAACAACATGAACCAAATGTCCAAAGATATGATACTAATCTGATTTTAAATTTATCTGATGAATTCTGGAAAAATGAGAAGCTCAAGCTTAATTCAGTGTTAACATATTCAGCTTTATTTTGTAGATTTTTTTATAATAGAATGACAATAATGAAACCTAGAAACACATGAACTCCTATATTAGAATGACTGGCTAAAAAAGTAGGTCAGTTTTTAAAGTGTTTGAAACTATATATACACAACAATACTACTAGAAAATTATTTTAGAAGTTGAGTGTATTTTTTTCCTTTTGCAAGACAATTGTACTGTCTGCTTGCAAAGCTGGGAGTCAACAGTCTAAATTAAATAATTTTATAATTCTAATTCTGTTGGTTTGCAGTGGAATTAGGCTTTTGTTGGAGCTGAAATTAACTACCTCTACTGTGGTGACTGATTGTCTTGTACTTCCAGGATACCATTAATTCTTTTAATATGTTAGAGAAATCATGAAGAATGCACCCATGTCAACATTTGGATCTTATTCTGAACTATCAGAAATAAAATAAGAATTTAAATTATCTTCTTCTAATAATTTTTATAGGTCTTTAAATCCTGCAGGGCTCTTTTGAGGTATTGTGGATGCTTAGGTACCACCTTTCCTCCATTATATATAATCAACATGTGGCATATTCATTTATACTAGTTACAGTGCTAAAATCTAGGAGATTGCTTGGAAACTAATGTATGATATGGTTCCAAACCTTCCTCTCAAGTAGAAATTAAACAGATCAAGTTTATCCCCACTGGTTTCCACAGACCTACATGAAGAATTAATTTATCGTCTGATACCTAAATGAAGTTATTAGTAGGCACTTAAAAATTTGTTTATCCATTTCAAAGTACATAGACACTCCAGTCAAAATTCACATTGAGTGTAATTTAACTAAAAGTGATTAGAATTTGCTAGGAGTAAATGCGGTCTCCTACTGTCAAAAATGTTCTCTGATTTACTTAGTGAGCTGAATGTAAGTTAATGATCAAAACTTCACATTGAAGATTATGGGCTAAAACAAGTGATGGAATAAAGGGTTATATAAGCAGCTCATTTGACTCATAAAAAGAAACAAATTAGTATATACAGCTTTATATTTACACAAATTTTGCGTTTGATTGCAATTAAAGACTCGAACCTTAAAAAGATGAAGAATGTGTGTAGGAAGAAAAGGCAAGTATAAAATAAACAAGGTCCACAATTTTTCAAACTTACATCCTCCCTGCGTGCAGCATCCTCACTGAACTGGTTGGTTTTTTAATGAAAGTTTACAAAGATTTCTGGACAGTTTATTGCCTTTTGAACAGCCATTGTCAGATGCTTATCGAAGAGTTTCAAGCAGATCATATGTACAGTAATGATGATACAGCAGATCATACGTACTGACCATTGCCCAATACAGTTCATTTTTCTTGCAATTAGCAATTTAGAGAATTCCTGAGGCACAGATCACACCATCTCCATGATTCTGATAGACACCAATGAATATCCTTCAGGTATGTATATAATGTTTGAACACATATATATTTGGCCTCTCTCATGTCCTGTGCCAATGCCTTCCCTGGCAGCGTCATGTTCTATGCGAAGACAAACTATAGGCTTCACAACTTTTCAAACCTACTGCCTGATCACTGCATACCCCTTCAGTCATGCACTGGGGTTAGAAGCACAATGTGCTACCTTTTTAAAAGACAGATCATGAATTCAGGAGAGTGCTTATAGGTACCTTTTGCAAAGCAGGCAAATGCTTATACCTCAACTTCTTTCTTAGCAAAATGATGCTGAGTAATATTTAATCATCTTACCAAATGTCATGGTTTGAACTCCCCAAAAATCCAATTTCCAAACTCCCCACAATTTGTTTCAGTGTGAGAGAGGTTTTCAGACATAACACAACTATTAACATGGGGAAATTATATCAAGGTTTATTACTAACACAATAAATACTATAATACATTTATATACAACAATCCTAACTATCTCTCTTATGGTAAAACAATATTTACATTAGATCAAATCCCTCCTTTCCACCATAAAGGTCCAGAAGGAAAGAAGAAGAAATCTTTTTCACTTTCAGCACAGTCTCTTCTCTTCCAAACAGCAGTTTCACTTCATCATAGCCGGAAAATATCTCCCTCTCTCTCTCTCTCTTCATTACAGCACAGGGGTTTTTTCTCTCACCCCTCTCAATCCTTCGACTCTAACCGAAGGTCACTCCCGCGGGCTGCAAAAGCAGGGACAAAGCTCGCTTCACCATGGTCATATCACGAAGTGTAAGGCATTCCGTGAAAGTCCCTTTCCTCTTGGGGGAGGGTCAAGTTCCCCCAAGTCAGGATGGTTTAGGGGCTCTCAGTTCAGTTCTTGCCTCAAGCGTTCTAGCAGAGCTCCTCTGCTCCATTTCAGCTGCAAATATGGCAGGGGAGGGCCACTTCCCCTGCATTCCTTGGTCTGGCCATCCTGGTCCAGCTCACAGGATGTCTCTAAGATCTCAGCTCCTCTCTCTCTCTCTCTCTAGCTGCTGCTGCATTTCGGGACTTCCTAAAAGTTTGGAAACCCACCCCTCCTTTCTAAGGAGGTCTCAGGGTTTTGGGAAAGTAATTCAGTCTCATCCCAAAGCAGTCTCTACCGAGTTTGCTCTGCTCTGTTACCTGCTCTCCCTCTTTGCAGGACATCTCTGAGTCTTTCAGTCTGGCTCTATGCCATGTTGCTGCTTGCCGGCCATCTTCTTGGCTTTCAGCCGCAACTCTCCGCTCAACCCTGCCTCTCCTGCCATCTCAGCTTCTTCTGCTGCCCACTTACAGTGGAGGAACTTCCCCAGCCTTTGGCCACAGCACCCGGCCCAGTTTTAACACTACACTGGGTCTCCCATAGTCCGGGCTGGGCCCCCAGCAGGGCTCACTGGCCCCTCAGTTCTAACACATGGTGTCTCAAGCCATGCCTGCCTCTCCTTCCAGCTATGCACCAGGTCTCCTTTTCTGATCTGTTGTAATATGTTAATTTCACAGGGGCGAACTGCAGCTTCTGATTAGCACTACACCAAGAACACTACCTCTGGGGTTAACCACTTTTCAGCTCCAGGGGAAAACCTTTTTTTTCAACCTACGACACCGAAACACTTTCAGATATACTGAACAGTAAGGAAGGTGAGTAAATGTTCATATTTTTATACTGTATAAGAATATTTTTTAATTACATGAAGGTTGAACACATTTGTGAAATTCAGTGATGTCCTTACAGAAGTGGAAGATGGCATAATATACATAATAATTAGCATTTGACATGATAGCACTGTACCAAACATAAGCAAGGAACTTGAGTAAATCTCATCTAAAAGAAAACAACTTTAAAACACCAAATAACATGTCTGGAGTTAGTACAATGTTGAAAAGTTCATATTGATCATACGATTTTGAGGCACAGTGCTTGTAAGTGAAGTTTGTCAGATCAGGGAAGGGTTACTGAGCTCTGGCTAAGCATGAATTGAACATGCAGTACGTTGATGTAAGCTCATAAGTGACTTTCATTTACTAAACTGACATACAGTCTTCATATTGTGGATACTTCTCTAAAATCCCATCTAAGATGGATGACTTCCTTTCAGATTCACTTAAGCAAAGACATTTGGCCATGTTTAATTTGCTAAAGTAATTTCCAGATGAGTAGTTTCCTCCAATTGTCCATTAACATTAAGTGAGATTAAGGGAGCTATTAAATACTGATTCTTTTACTCAGGAGATCTCTATGCCTAGATAGCTTTCCTGATGATATTTATGAGAACTCTTATGATATACTTATACTTCATATGCTAAATATTTTAAATTCCTCCAAAGAGACAAAGCAGGTGGCTTTGTACTCATTATAAGGAAATCTCATTTTGCTGTCCAAATTAGCTGTGGAACCAAAACAACAAAAATTGTACACCCGTCTTCTTGATAAATGCTGACAGAACCCTCTAGCCAAAAATACATCAATTTAAATCCAAAGTATTATAACTAGTTGTATTCATACAGTTTTTATTTACAATGGGGAATTCTTTGCAATGATCTCTGACAAGCTATCAGACTATGATAAGTGATGGGTGAACTTCGAAAATATAGTTTAGTAAGACAACTAAAACACCGCTTGTTTATCCAGACTTCACTAAACCTTCTTGGAACATCTGATAAGATCTGGCATTCTCCTGAGATGTTCAGGACTTGCAATTCTGGCTGAGCTGTGCATGGGAAATGTTCAAGGGTTCCTCAAGTGTAGGTGAGACAGGTTTGGGTGGAGGAAATTCAGGCTGGTGCTCAATTTATGACACATGTCTTATATATGACATGTCTAGATCTTTACAATGACCAGTGGAAAACAAATAAGCAATGGTAATAATTGGTTTGAACACAAAGAGTTAAGAATTCTGATGAAATTATGAAAAATATTTTGCAGCTCTAGGCAATTTGTAACACCTCTGTGGACTTTAGTTAATTACTCTGAAATATTTACTTGCACCTGCAATTCACTACATTTCTACAACTGTAACTAAAAATATATTTCCCTTTTTTCCTGTCTCTGCACCTGCCATTGCAGTAAACGAGCCTACTGTGTAAAGTGCTTGATTTTTCAGACCTATGGTTCTGACATCTTGAGAGAAGGAGCTGCAGGGGGGTATGGACAGGGCCAAAAGGGGTAGGAAAGAGTCTGGTAAGAACATCCACAGCCTAAAGAGGAGGTGCAGAGGTAGTGCACACAGGCAGCTGGATGTGTGTCCCAATACACTTGGAGGATGGAACCTGCCATATGAGAGGTACCCAGAACAGACTCCATTTCAAGAGCACCATGAAGGGAACAGAAAGCAGAGAGAGGTTCCTGTTTCTACCCAAGTGGCAGATGTCTGGCACATGGAAAAAGTGGTCAGACCTGTGCCTGCTGTTATGCTGTACCATTAACACTGGTATATGGAAGAATAGCTGCTGCACGAGGCCGCTCCTCTCTGTAGAAATGTCCGGTGGCTGCTGCTGCTTGGGAGCATGGCCATGCACAGCTTTATCCCCACACAGCTTCTTGGCAGTCCAGAATAGTCTTCTTCTCTATGTGGCTTACCTAGGTGTAACAGTGCTGAGACTCTCTTTGGAAACTCTAGTGAGAGGCACTGCACGACCTTCCATGTTCTCTGCCTGGCAGAAGGACCAGGCAGGCAAATACTGGGAGGGGGGGTGGAGGGGTGTAACTGGAAATTCAATCTTTCCCAGCTCCACTGAAGGACTTCCATATCTGTTGGAGCCCCTTTTCTGTCATTTTTATACTTGTCTGAAGAGGTTATGCAGCTTTCCAAGGAGGAAAGTCAGACAAGATTTCTATGGGAAACCTGGGAACTTAAGATTGCTATGAGTAGTTGACTCTGGGCTTATTAAGCACTAATCATTCTCTGGTGTGAAATGGGTTGCTCTGAGTCTTAAAAAAATCAAGTTTCAGTTGCTGAATTTTTATGAGAATTTCAAACCTCTTTCTCCTTTCCTGTTTAGTGACTGTAAGTAATTGAATTTCTTTTATACTAAAACAGATTCCCTAGATAATACTTAGTTTGGCGTATGAATCTGCTGGTGATGTTTCTAACCTATGGACAGCAAATAGTCAATAATTAGATTGTTATGCTAATGTTTATTATATAAAAATAAATACATTTATCCTTCTTTCTTTTGGTGAGGTTTTTTTTTTATTTGGGGGTTTTTGTTTTCATGGAGGTTTTTTGTTTGTTTGCTTTTGTTTTGTTTTGTTTTTCTTTTACATTTCTGACTCATTTATATCTCATAACAGGAAGCAAATCTCACTAATCAGTTTCTACTGTAGCAAAATTATTTTTTTCATTCACAGTTGATTCCGGTTAAGTGATCCATCAAGTATTCAGTTTATCTTATCATACTTACTTGTATGGATTATAAATATCTAGCCAAAAAAGTGAAAGCAGCTACTCATAAAACCAAAGGGGAAATGATGTTCCCCTCTAATAAAAATTTCAAGATGTTAGGAAATGTTAGCAAAGAGCATCAGACACTAAAAGAAAACTCATTTTGTAATAGTCATTAAAGACTTAGAAAGAATGACAATGTCTAAAAAGGAAGGCTAGCTTACTTTTCCATTTTATTCAGACAAACAGACCAAAATATGGATGAACATTCAGCTCTAGGGAATGCAGTAAGAACAGTGAAAATCTCAGAGCTGTACTTTCTTGTGCTACCCAGTGAAATGGAGAAGAATAGGCACTCAGAGGTCACTGTTATCTGACCCGTTTCAGACACTGTTTGGAAAAGAATGAAGCGTCTTCTTCCTTCAGTTGTCTACACCAGGAGCCTGGAGTAACTAACTGAGTTATAGAGATCAGGATTGTCATTTTTTAGGAAGGTAAACCTCCAATATTGGAAATACTTTAGCTAAGTGTTAGTTGTTAAGGTTTTAAAGTGCTCTCTTATACTTCAGAATTGTTAGAAAATACAGCAGCGCCATAATTTTTCATTTAAAACATGATGACTTCTGTAACATGATGAATTTGAATTATCTATAAACATTGTCTTTTCATGCTCAACTTGAATTCATTAAGATTATTTCTGTGAGTTATGTTTGTTATGGGTGTGTAAAAAGAGAGTTGGAGAAAGGTTTGATCTTAAAAAACCAGCTCTTGTTCAGATGTATATTAACCAGCTTCTTTTGACTCCTGTAAAACTATGGGAATTAGCATTCTATTTCTGAGCATTGTTGGCTCAGCCAAGAAATGCAAGTCCTGAATTAACTAAGTAACTTCAGTATTGCTGATAAATTTTTTCTGGAGAAAATAATGATTCAAAATTAAACAATCACACTATTATAATAATTTTAAAAAATCCTTTTGTATGGGGTTCTAAGAGATTAAATACTTTCCCATGCAAAATTATGGTACCATTGTTAAAGGAATGAACTTTCAGAGTATCTAAGCTCAATCCTGTGAACACTTACGCACATCCAATTTGATTGTTCTTGCTGATAGAATTATATAATGATTAGATGAAAGGAATGCAGCAGAGGTCATATGTTTGGAATGCAACTCAGCATATGTTCTTGTGCCTCATGACATATTACAATGAACAGCTATTTACAGTTTCTCTATAAAAACCCTGTGGTATATATGAATTAAATACCATTCCTTTAAATAGTCTTTACCCTGCCTTGTGGGATTCCTTCTTTTCTACTGTTTGCTTTTGTATATTTGCACAAATTACTGAGTGTGGTTTCTGGAGTTCAGGCACATCATACTTTGATATATCCCTAATATATTGTTGGATAGAGAGCAAGGACATAAACCCATTGTTTTCTTGTTGTCTGAGAAGATTTAGAAGATATTTCTGATTCTGCTTTGACTGGTTTTTTTCTGTCTTGAATATGGCCATTTCTTCAGAATCTGAACTATCTTTTAAAAATATTCAGTGTGAAAATTTTCTGGTTTTCTATCCCATTGGAAAATTTTTTAAAAAGGCAAAAAATCTGTAGTGTTGCCAGATACACTGTTTTGTCTCTTATCTTTCATTTCTTTGTATTTCCTTGAAAACATAATTGAAAAATCAGAGAATTTAAAATTAAACACAGTAAATGTCATAGCAGTTACCTCAAGTAAAAACTTTCAGTCTATTTACAGTCTTATTTTAATAGTATTTTTGAGACTTTAATTTGTTTGTAGCCTATGAGGTCACATATTCTTCAGATGTCCGTAATTGAACAGAAGTACACAATCATAACTTTCCAGGATGAGACCAAGGCCCAACAAGACCACTGTCTTTCAACCTACAGCCTATAACAAATGCTTAGGGAGGAATCCAAGAATAAAACTGATATATGATTGTAGTTTTCCAAAATATCCTCTAATCCTTCCTCAGTGATTTGTGGCTTCCATAGTGATTTATCTCTCTAGGAGTTTCTTAGCCACAGGTAATGTCTTTGTATT
Source organism: Corapipo altera (assembly GCF_003945725.1). Taxonomy (NCBI): domain Eukaryota; kingdom Metazoa; phylum Chordata; class Aves; order Passeriformes; family Pipridae; genus Corapipo; species Corapipo altera. The sequence goes on from NW_020884872.1 coordinate 34,116,630, forward strand.
TAAAATTACGTAGTGAAAGTTTAAAGACCCAGAATCATATTTTTCAATGTTTCGTATGGTTGCATCAGGAAATTCAGACAATAATGTCTCAATTTTTTTTTTTTTTTTAAAGAGCTAGCATTCATTTTCACATGGGTAAATATTTGTATTCACATGGGTAGTTATCTCCATGTCATGAAAAGGCTTTTACTGAGGTAGAAGTGAAGAATATGTGAGTCCCCTATATAATAAGATGTCATTGCTTGCAGATGTATGCCAACTGGCAGTTTGATTTGGCTAATGGTCACAACTCCTTTTTTGTTTTTAATTATCACATAGATAACTTATGAATTGTAACACTTTACTGTGTAGTTTTGTTTGAGGATTTTTTTAATCCTGAGGCATGATAAATAATAAAGAAAAAGTTCTCTTATGCCAAAAATCAAACGAGCAAATGTAGAATTTGATTAAAACCTCTGTAAGTGCCAGGTAAAATGTAAGGCCCTTTCAGATTTTTATTAGATACTGAACTCTTTTGTCAGCTGGTATAAATCGGTCAGCTTCAATTTATGTTAATAGAACTAGTCTGACTGGTAACAATTGAGGAACTGGCTCTTTCAGCTACAGCATGTGTTTGTTAAGTATCTATGTTAAGTCAATCAAAAAATTTTCTATGACAAATGATGAGGGTATGATAGAAACTAGATGGCAGGGAGTTGTGTTATATGGTGTACTTTAAAATTCAAGGTCAAAGGTGTATATCCTGTCCAAATCACAGGGACTGAGTCTTGAATATCCAGACATTTCCTTTAGAATAGATGATAAAAATAGAAAAAAATTAAATCAAAATAATTTGAAACTGTCTGACCATCTATACTGTGTTTGATTGCTGACCTAAGCTGTCAAAAAGAACTGATAGCCCACTGCATTTTAAGTAAAGTTGTTACATAAAAATGTCATTGCAATGTCTAGTCCTGTCATCACTTCTAGTGAAGAAACCAAACCGTAAATGGATAACAAAAGCTAAATGCTCCTCTTTGGGATGTGTTCTTTCAGGCCAGAATTAAAAACTCTTGGTTACATGAATGAAGATAGTTTGAAAGATGCTCACCTAACTGTTAATTTAACTCTTTTGGATGAGATTCATTCTATTTGACTGCAGTCTTCTATCCCTTAGGGTGTTGTCCTGTGCTTTCAGTGGTGTGAACAGTCCTCTTTCCAGTCATTTATCACATCTGCCTGGGGAGTTATCAGGTTTTATGTTGAGCTGAATCTCCCTCCAGTGGATTTTTTGTTTCTCCTTGAGTACAGAAGAAATTTAGATTAATGCCCTAGCCTGCCCACTCACTTTTTGTAGAGTGGATGAATAAAATCTGGACACTGAGAGCAGAAGAGATGAGGTTTCTAGGCAGGACTCATCATGGCAGTTGATAGAACACATCTCCCAGCCATGAGAGTGTTGTAACCACACAGCCATCTTGAGCAAGAGCAGCCACTGCCAACATTTTGGAGACCATCCACAGCCCACATGCAAAAGTCAGTGGGCAAAGGGCACTTTGAATTTTATGAATAGTGTATCCAGCCAGTACAAGGTCAGCACTAGGGTTCAGGTTCAGCTCCCACATTTGAGACCACAATCTGTATTAAACTGGGAAAAAATAAACCCTTGGGGAAAAACAACACAGTACTCACAGGCCCGTGGTCTACATTCCTGGTTGGATGGGATGTGGAACTAGATCCTTTCTGGACCCCAAGTGGTTCTGATGACACCACTTACCGCAACAAAAGGAACTGACATATTGCTATTTCACTAGCACAAAAAAAATAATTTGGCAAATCTTTTTTTAAAGATATCTGTAGTTGGAAATAAAAAGTTGTAGTGATTGCACTGTGGGAAGAAGGAGAGAAGTTCATTAACAGCAGCTGTTATGAGGAGCATATGAAATTTTTTTAATGCTGTTTTCTTCTCCTGGGCAAAAGGATCTACTAGCACCTCCCATGACCTCTCCCCTTCTATGTTAGCAGAATTCCAAATGGGTTTAATGTTTATATGGATGGTAATAGTTTATTGCTAGATTCTAAATATGTTACATAAAACATGTGTTCTGATTTTCAGTTGATCATGCTGTACTAGAGGGGAGGAAATGCAATTAAAATAAAAATGACACACTAACTGGTATTTCTGAAGGCACTTTTTAGAATTTAAATTGTGACCTCAGTGTAGACCATAAATATAAAATTCATATGTGCTCTGCTTCCTGCATATAATTACCTATCACAAGGTTCATAGTTTAAATGAAATTCTTTATGAAGCAAGAAATAGTATAATAGTGTTTTCTGGCTTAGTGCCCTGCAGGATACATCAACCAAAGATACTTTTTCTAATTTTAAAGAGAAATAAAAACATGTGGAACACATGCACTTTTGATGCTGTAATCCTATCAGAATATGTTTGTTTTTATTAAATTTTCCTCATTGAATGCTTCCTTTTCTCAGTGCATTCAGGGGTTGACACCATGTTCCACATGAGTTTAATAGTTATGTGAGCAGTCTGAAGGATCTTTCAAATTCTCTTCTTTCCCCCATTTATAAATACTTGAAGTCTGTCTATCGGTAGTACTTCTGTCATCTTGGCATGAAGCCTAAACAAACCAAATTTGAGTAGGTGAACTGTGTGAGGATTAAGCCTACCAGACTAGATGGGCAACCTAATTCTGTCTAATGCAACATTTTGGCTCATTTAATTACCCTATCCCATTTTTGCGGTAGGTTAAAACCTTTGTTAGTGCACAGGCATGGATTCATCTGTCTATCACAAGTTACTAGTTTTCTGACTGTTCATCTCTGCATGTCTGTGGCTTAGCATCTTTGAAAATCAATTTTGGTGACACTTTATTGCCTTGGCTCCTAGTGCAGAATCTCAAAGATATCCATGTACCTGTTAACAACACCACTGAGATTTAAAAGGCACTGCTGAACTCCAAGTTTATCTTCTTTGTTCTTTAGGCAAATGGGTTAAGCTGATCAATGTGGTTCATTGTTCACATGCAGTGTATCAATCCCTTCTGTCATGAAGAATTCCTCTATATTTTCACACTCCAAGACCTCCTATAAGGCATCAAATCATCAGTGGGCATGTAAAAAAATGTCCTTGTTGATTTTGGTCACTAAGGAAGCTATTTATTTTTTTTATTATTTGCTCTTACTGCATTGGTTCTTGCTTTCAGTCTTCCAAAACTTCTCTCACTTAAGCACAAAGAAGTGTTTTGGTGGCTCCTACAGTCTTAATTCCAATAGTAGGGAATTCAAATTGAAAATATTTACAAATCATGTAGGATATTTCTTTCAAACAATTTTTGCATTCTGTTGTGGCTTGCTGTTTAAATTTGTTCTATGTGTAGAAATACAACAGAAATAAAGCAACATTGAAAAAAATACTTTTGCTTCAAAACCAACTTCATGAAAGTTGGTATTTAAAAATCTTTAAATGTGTATGAAGAAATCTGAAGCTATGTTTTTATAAGAGTACTGATTTGAATAGATGTATATAACTACATTAAAGGCATTAAAGAATCACCAAAATAATACTGTGTGATAAGCAACAAAATCCTAGGTATGTTAGTTACTATTTATGTTCTCAGAATGATTATGAATTCCACGAATATGTTTTGTTTAAAAATTCTTTCAGTTACAATAGCACCTTGCTCACTGTAATCTTATTTATATGTGTTTTAAAGCTGTGGTAATCTGTTTTGTGGTGCATGCTCAAGGATGTCTGTGGCTATTATGGGCACATGATTACGCAAGAAAATGTGACAGGTAAAGAGAAATCTATGAAACCTTTGTAGAGATGGCAGCCTACAAAGATGGCAGTGAGAGATGTTCTTGCTGTAGTAATCTGATCATGGGAGAATGACAACATTAGAAAACACAGGAAGAAAAATGTTTAGAAAGCACAGAAATGCTAGCAGCTCTTCTATCAGTAGAACAAATAAAGTTTAAGATTTGTTTCAGAGCTCAGTTCAGTTGCCTAAATATATTTGTCTAATACCACTGAAGACCACTGCTATTACAGACTATGAACATCTAGTCAATTAAGCCAAAGGAGTCTGAAGATGCTTTCAGCTCAGCCTAAAGTAGGTGCCAGTGAATGTAAGCTGTGTAGCTCTCCAGACTGTGGAGGGGATTCACTAGATCTTCATTGGTTATCTTCCTTGACAAGAGCTTGGAAATCTTCCTTGTATGTAGATACCTACTTCTGGACACAAACTCCCTGGCCTCTTCAGCTTGAAGGTGTTTGGTTTTTTGGTTTTTTGGGGTTTTGTTTGTTTGTTTGGGTTTTTTTTTGTTTTGTTTTGTTTTTTTTTTTTAGGTTTGGGTTGGGTTGGGTTGGTTTTTTTTTTGTTTTGTTTTGGGTTTTTTTAAATTAATTAGTTCCTTGTGTTTGTGTTCCCTAATATCTAATAAGATACAGCCACTTGATCAAATTACAATTCTTCTTCCATGGTTTTAACATTGTGATGTGTTTCTCCTGTGTGCATTTAATTTTCTCTCATCCTATATTTTTTTCCCAAGCAGGGTATATCTGTGATCTGAATATTTATTTTAAGAATGTGTAGATATGTAATATCTTTAAAAATATTACTCCCCCTCAAGGAGGTTGAAACTGAGCAATATATTTAGAAGTTACTGCTAGAGTAGGTGGGAAGGGCAAACAGAGAAATAGTGTGATAACATAAAAACACAAAATACATTCTCACTTATTTTTTTCAGCCTGATAACATTATGTCACTGATATTTATACATAAAAAGAGTTTTGTGAGTTAAGCTGTTCTTTCCTTTTCCTATGCAGATTTTGGCAGCACTGAATGCATGTAGAGAGAGGGTCTTGTCTCATGGTGTTGTGTCCCTATTACATTGTTCTACATTTTGTATTTCTAGAAGGAAATCCTTTTCCTTTTTTTTTGATGCCTGTGCCTTTAAGATTATGTGGCTGTTGATAATAGCTGCACAACAGTTTTATTTGCTTGATTCTTCTGTCCCTGTAAGAATTAGCACCTCTGTGGTCATCTGCCTACATTTTGTAGATTTTCCTAAATTTCTTTCATTTTATCACTTATGGGAACAGTGTATTACCATCATGCCACTAGGATGCACACGGCATAAGTGTGTTACCATAACGTTATGCATGTGTCCACTTGTAGATCTTATGTCTTTTGGCAACATCAGTGAGACAACATTTGCTTCTCCTTTTCCAGGAGCGGATGCAGGCACCATCTTTTTCTTATATGCCAACATAATGCGTAACAAAAATTGCCAGTCAAAGTTAGAGCATTGTGAATAGGTAACTACCCCAAATCAGAGCATCTTCTGGCAATTTACAGTAGCATCAGACCATATATTTCTTACCTTTTATGTTTTTATTGGTAGCCTTTATCATATCTGAACAGAAGAGTTGTGTTTATCTCCTTCAGCACTGAGTGAAATCATGTTGCTTACTACTTATTGAAGAAGTAAATCTTTCTCTTACCTTTGCCCCTCTGCTTGATGTATTGTTTAGAGAAATAAAGCTGTTCTCTTCACTAAAATTGACTTGCTTGAGTCTCAGCTTATTCTTTTGTATATCAGATATGTGTCTTTTCCTTTTCAAGTATGAGAACTAAAGGAAGGTGCTGCTTCTGTTATTCTTCTGCTCTAGGATCCTTTGAAAGTTATTATTTGGGTTAAGCACATTTGAGATTAATCAGTCCACGGAAGACAGGCCAGGTATCCATCATGTCAGACTGTTGTCATTAGTTTTTATTTCAGCCCTTTCAGACACCTGTATAAACCACTTAAGCAAGAATCAAGCAAAGCTATATAGCTCTATATTTTTGCTGTCTGGCTTAAATTTTTGTCCTGGACCTTTGCATTATTTTCAATGTTTGAGTGATACAAAGTTGCATACATTTGGGTAACTTCTGACTGGAGGGGACATTATTAAAGACAAACATTATTCGTTCAGCAAATGTAATAATGTCTGGAAGTCTCCACGTGTTGTAGAGTGATCCCAGGCTTTTCAGCCATGGAGGTATCAGTTGAAAAAACCCTTATCTCCCCCAGGGAGGAAACCTGGGATCCATTTACGTTTTCTTTGTAGTTGATAAAAGGATTACAAATGGCCAGTTAGTATTTCAAGATTATTCTAAATTACTGATTAGCATGGTAAATTTCAAAACATTAAAACAAATGAAGACATGCTTTTTAAATATATTTCCTTTAATACTCAGAGCTTCTAGGGCAGTTAGTTATAAAAGGCCAAAGGTCAACCGATTGGTTCCAGTCTGGAAATTTAGACAAGGGAAGTTCTTTAGGGTTCCTGCTTTGGATCAGGACCAATTTGAAAGAGCAACAAGCTTACTTTTTGTTGTTTTTTTTATCCCCACCCCCCCATCCCTCCCACCCTGGAAATGGATTAATTTCTTGCTTGAAGAAGTGGCAATAATAATAGCAATACAGGAGGCCTTCACACCCTACCACGTGGTAATTTGCATCCATAATGTTTCAATTTGTCTCTTCCTATTTCTCAGAAAATATATAATAGGGTGTCGTACTGAGATTCAGAATCATTAGGACATCATTAAAAATATACTAAAGCACATTTACTAGCATGTGATGTAATTTCATCATAAATAATGAAAAACTAAATGACAGCTGTCAAAAATATTTCTTGTTATGTTCATTTTATTTTTTTAATTATAGGTCTAAACCCTCCAATAACTACAGAGGGATGCCTGTGTAATTCTTCAATATAAATATGAAATAAATAGTCCTAGTTAACCCTGATGGTAACACATAAATTCTTCCAGTACTGAGCATTCATATCCCAAGTTCATGTATCAATAGCTTTCATTCACATACAGAATCAAAATTTCTCATACAACCTGTTGTGTAGTTTCAATTTTTGTTTTGGTTTTTTTTGGTAATTTTGCTAAGAAGTTTAGTGTCTGTTTAGTTCATTAAAATGAACACTTCAGATGTGAAATGGGATCAAGAAGAAAGACCCTGACCATCCTACCTAGATGTTCATTCAATAAAGAATTAACCTATATTCTCTACAGCAATTCCTGACCCTTTCACCTCCTTTATTCTCCAGACTTCCAGGACAATATTCTGGGTGACAGGGAAATAACACATCATATTGCTGAAGCTCCTATTTAATCTCTATCTGTTGACCCTGTTGGCAAGTAATATCATCTGTCTCCACGTTAAATCTAAATTATTTCTAACTAATTGCTCCCTTTATATCTTCTCTTCATCTCACCAGTTCACTGGCAAGGGTCTATTTGAATGTATTGATCACCCTTTCTCAGTAGCAGGATAGAGGGCATGCCACAGTCACTAACTTACTTAAGCCCCAGCAACAAGAGCACTTAACACTACAAGGAGTCAGGTTCTTCCTTCCCTCTCCTCCATCCCTCCAAACTCGAACTGAAACACAAGGATACAGCTTCTTTGTCCTGATTCTCTACCTTTCTCCTGCATGACTTTCAAAGGAGTTTATTATTATTACAGTGCTTGTTGTCAGAGCCCCTTCTTCTGCCTCTTGAAGTGCCTCCCACAGTCATTGCTGACTCCAGGGCCCCTTCTTGTCAGTTTTTACATTAATGACATTCCCAGTGTACCTGAAATCTGAAATATTTATGTTTGCAGATGACAATGTTCCTCTGTTTGCTGCTAATGTCTCCTTCTCTCCTTTGAAAAGACATATGTTATCAAGTAGCTTAATAATATGCAGTACCTCTTTCCTTTCTACCCCCCTCTCTTGACAGAAATGTGGTTATACTCTTCTCCTGCTCACAAATTAGTTACCCTTTCATAGTGTACAAACTTTACAGTTCTAGAAAAGTAGCTTATTTCTTTCCTTAATAAGATACAAATGTTTTGCATCTACAGAGGAGATCTCTTCAGGTCAGAGATGGGGACTTTGGCTAAGCAGTACAGGAGGAGATCCATGATGCTTTGGCTCTCTGGCAAGTTTGGTTTTTCAGAATGGCTGTATACATAAGGACACATGCAAACTTATGCAAATTTGTAACTGTACCTATGTATCCACACTGATGTCTTCATCTTTCCCCCTAGACTGCACTGTAGTATCCAGCCCTTTCTAAAGGTATTGCATTCATTTGAAAGGGGGGAGAGAAGAGAAAGCTTCTTGTCAAATATTATGCCTACTTCAAAGGAATAGAGTCTTAATCTATTTAAAATATGAAGTACCTTTGGATAAGCCATGTAAATTAATGTTAACTTAGGGAATACTATGAGTAGACAGTTAATAGGGGTGGAGATTGTTGGGGAAAATTAATAAAAGAGGGAAAAGGAAATCAGGAAATTTTAGCTAGTTAGAAAGAAGGGAATTTTCAGAACTAAAGTATGTAATTTTTACTGTGAAAATAAAAATATGACAAGCAAAATTGGTGGACAAAACTGTATCTGCTAAAGATGAAAGGGGGCAAATGATAACTCAGGGGAATGATAACTCATCTCTAAGTTCAAATGCAAACCAGTCAGTAAGGACAAGGCCCTTCCCCAGCAGTCACTGCAGTATTGAACAGAGACCTGAATGGAAGTTAACTGAGTTCACTGTTTCCAGGGTTCATTTGATATCTGCTTCTGAGTGGCTGCAAGGGAATATACACAGTAGTAATAAGGTAAATAGAGTCAAAAGGATAAGACCAAGAAATACATCCGTGATGCCAAGAGAAGGCTCCTTTTGCTGGTGTGAATATGCAATTACCCTGAAGACATACCTTGAAATGAGCAGGAGTAAGGGGTCTTACAACTTCTACTCTGTCATTACCCAACTCCTGGACTTTTTGGAGGGGTGAGAAAAAAAAAAGTGAAGTGTTAAGCCCTGTCTGCTTTGCTAGGTTTTTATTTTCTGTGCTGTTGTTTCTTTAAACTGTCTTAAGACCGTACACAGAAGCTGTTTGGCAATGCGAGATGGAAGGAGCACATCAGGCAACATGGAAGGTCTATGTGGAAGTGCACAGTGCTGTGCAGATACTCAAGTTGTCTTAAATACCAGCAGCTGTCTCACCACATGAGTGCAGCAGACTCTCAGTGAATGCATCCTTCTCCCCTCTGTATCCTGGACAGAGCACTTCGCTTATGTGGACTGCTCCCACTTCTCTGCCATCTCTCTGAGACGTGCTAAGAGTCAAAGCTAGGTATACAATATTAACTCCTGACTTAGAATTACAGTCCCTGAGCTGACAAGAAATGAAATGTTACTGAAGCAATGGGGAGGGTGTGTGTAACTTGCCCTTAGAAGCAGATTGAAAAACTGAGTTGGTGTGGCTACCCTTTCTGCCTGTAGAGAATGGCTTCACCTACAAAAATATCTGTGCTCTTCCAACAGAGCCTTTTCTTGAATGAACTGCTCCTGTGTCTCTGGGGTCCTCTTGCCCATGCCAGTTGCTATATACAGGAAATTACTATCAAGTGCCCAGGCCAGGCAAGCAACTGCCTTATGCATCTTATTTATCACAGCAAATTGTTACAGCAAAATAGATCACATGCAGAAACATACCTACTTTACAATATCCCAGGTGACACATGCATCTCAGACTGATGTTTGCTGTTCTTTTTAGCCCTTCGACATTTGCACATCCAAATTACCATAAAATAAATAAAATAAAATTCCACATAATTCCATCTGTAACTCACTAGAACATTGGGCTTCATACGGTTTATCACAAATCTGATCACAAATGCCAATGAGCACATTTGTGGTGTTAAGGATTCTTGAACTCATCGTAAAGTAGGTGGGGGAGCAAAATTGCTGCACTTTAATCCAATCTCTTTTGTGTGGGTTGTTGCTGATGGAAATTGGCTTTTCAGCTGCTCACAGGTTTTGTCTTGGGGAAGCTGGTGTATCCCTAAACAGTCAGAGAATAGCTAATAACTAAGGGATAGGAAAGGTGAGGATCAGACTGCTGTTTGAAAGTAGTTTATCTTTTACCCTTTCTTAGTCAGCAGGATCAGTGTACCCACAGTAATTTTAATCTTTCACCTTCGATTGACTAAAATATAGAAATTCTGCTGGATATGGAAGATTAGAGGCATTAGATTTCCATCAAGCTGAAAACATTCCCATGTCCACTCATATCTCAGAGGGATTTTTCTTAACTAAATACAGAATTAGTCTAATTTAACTGTGAATATGTGGTATTTTGATGTTTTTAAGGCAGATTTCCCAAGTGTGATGATATCTTTGCAAATGTCATGATTTAGGATTTCTATAATGTGTAAAGAAGAGGAAAGAATTGAGGAAGAAAGAATAGAGAGAAACTTTCAATCATTTCTAGACTTTTGAAATATTGCACTCAAGAATACAGAAGAAAAAAAAAGTGCATTTCAGCAGTAGATTCCAAATATTGGCTGAAAAACAAAAGCTTATCTAAAAATAGTTCATTTTAACACATAATGTGTTATGAACACTCTATCCTTGTATACAGCCTTTGAAAATGTATCATCCTTTGTTCATCAAAAGTCTTACCCTATATCCAATTTGTCATAATCCTGTATTAGAAAAGCTGACTTGGACCAGGTTGGTGTAAGAGCACATAGGGAGCACTAACTCAATAGATGTCTGGATATTAGTCTAACAAAGCGCATCTCAGAAGCTCCTCTTTCCACTGAAACTCAGAGGACCTACAGGTAGATAACTCAGATGTACATATATACATTGCCATACTACTAATATATGTATATGTGCATTGTATATACAGCTCCATGCTACTAATTCATCTGTGTTTCCATAAAACACCTTCTTTGACTCAGTTTTCAACAAGAAGACAGGTTGTCCTCAGGACAACTGGCTTCCTGGGCTGGTAGATAGTGATGGGCAGCCGGATAACCCCATTGTTATCCAGGAGGAAGAACTCAGTGACCTGCTGAATCACTTGGATCCTCATGAGTTTATGGGACCAGACTGGATCCATCCTAGGGTGATGAGGGAGCTGGCAGAAGAGCTTACCAAGCTGCTCTCTATCATTTATCACCAGCCCTGACTCACCTGGGACGTCCCAGATGATTGGAAGCTGCCTATGTGATGCCTATCCACAAGAAGGGCTGGAAGGAAGACTTGTCAGCCTGACCTCAGTGCCTGGCAAAGTTATGGAACGGAACATCCTAAGTGCAATCACATGGCACCTACAGAACAAATAAGTTGCAAGAACTGCATCCAGCTGGTGGCCGGTCACTAATGGTGTCCTCCAGGGACCAGTGTTGGGCCCAGTTCTGTTTAATACCTTTATAGATGATCTGGATAAGGGGATTGAGTGTCATGGTTAGGCTTCGCGAATGAAGATCAGCAAATTCGCAGATGACACCAAGCTGGGGGGGAGTGTTGGTCTGCTGAAAGGCAGGAGGGCTCTGCAGAGGGACCTGGACAGGCTGGATAAATAGGCTGAATCCAATGGTATGATGTTTAACAAGGTCAAGTGCCGGGTCCTGCACTTTGGCCACAACAACCTCCTGCAGGGCTACAGGTTGGGGACAGAGTGGCTGGAGAGCGACCAGGCAGAGAAGGACCTGGAGATGCTAATCAACAGGAAGCTGAACATGAGCCAACAGTGTGCCTAGGTGGCCAAGAAGGCCAATGTTATCCTGGTCTGTATCAGGAACAGTATGGCCACAGGTCCAGGGCAGTGATTCTGCCCCTGTACTCAGCACTAGTTAGGCTGCACTTTGAGTACTATGTCCAGTTCTTGGACCCTCAGTTTAGGAAGGATATTATGGTGCTGGAGAGTGTCCAAAGAAAGGTAACGAGGCTGGTGAAGGGACTGGAGGACAGGTGCTATGAGGAGCAGCTGAGGGAGCTGGGGTTGTTTAGCCTGGAGAAGAGGAGGCTCAGAGGAGACCTCATCACTCTCTACAACTACCTGAAAGGTGGTTGGAGAGAGGTGGGCGTCGGTCTCTTCTCCAAGGCAACAACAGGAGGACAAGAGGGCACAGTCTTAAACTGTGCCACGGGAGGTTTAGGTTAGACATTAGAAAGAAAAGAGGCAGGGCCATTGAAGTGGTAGGCATAGTTTGGGATAACATGTAAAATCTATGCAATATGAAAATTTCTAAAATAGCTTAAGTAACAATATAGTTTTGAACTTTGTACTACTGGTATCTTGTCCAAAAGCCATCACTGTAATTTTCAACAGTTTCTGAAATACCAGCTAGAGATGATATAGTTCTTCCTCTCTTTTCCTAACCTGTTGAAAAATATTATTTTTAACTGTTAAGCAGCAATTGAATTTGAGAAAATGCTTTAGTGGTGGATGTAGGGTATATTGCTTTTTAGTCACTTCAGGACAGGCAATATTACTGTGCATCCTCTGTGGCAAAAATGATTAAATAATTGCTAAGCTACCTGCTGAACCTTATAATAATTCTAATTTTTTTTTCCCTAAATGTTTGCTTTGAACTAGTTTCAGCCTCTGCTACACAGAATGTTTTTAATCCTGGTTCTTACCCATACATATTTACCTGAGGCTGTCAAAGAATAAACACATTTATTTGTTAGCTTCTCTGCTAAACCAATCAGGCTGATAAATATAGTCTTCAAGCAGTAACAATAAATCAGAAAGCATTTTGGATAAAATATGACTTCATCCTGTTCAATCAGGTATGTTTGAAATCATTACATTTGAATATATGCACTGTTGTTGATATGAGAAGCAATATTTAAAATGAAGGTCAGTCAAACTTTCAAAGAGCTGATGGGCAACAGGAGATGAGAGCAGCACAAGTTTAACTCTGATATTGCTGGGGTTACACTATGGTATAATAAGCTGGAAGACAATTTCCCCAAGGAAGAAGAAGTAAGAGAAAGTGCAACCATAAAATATTCTATACCAGAAGTCCTGAAATAAAGAAATGGGAAATCTTCAAAATTCCTTCTCCTATCAAATCCGAGAGAATTGCCTCAAAAGATAAAGGGTATTATGCTTTAATTGTTCCTTAAGTTCATGCTGCAAATCTCTAGGGCAAAGAGGCATTGTAACCTGTACCTCTGGGTTTGCTGTATGGGAGAAAAGCATGAAGACATACTGTAGAAATGGTGGTGAATTGCACAGCATTACATTTCTAGGATACTAAAAGTACGGCCCAGCTCAAGTGTTACCTTGTTTACTCAAATAAGCACAACACTAGAGTAATGGCTACACTTCACAGTTTCACTCCCCAGTACAGAGTTTATATATATTCACATAAAGTCTTGGACCTGTTGTCTTTTTAACATGAGATTCACAACAAATCAATCTAATCTTTTGCTCATGTTGCTGTCTTTTTATGTTTACTACTTTAGAATATCTACCTGTGAACTGGAGATCTATGCTAAAGTTAACGTAGTTCACACAACCAGCAACGCTATGCGATGAATGAGCAACATCCAGGAGTTTTGGGTGGTCTCCAGTGAGCCTCAAGCATGAAAGCAAACAGAAGTCTACCCTGTTGTTGCTGACTTAGTACAATAAAATAATAAGAAAAGGGGAAGTTAGATAAAGAAAAATGAGTAATATTTAAGAGAAATGTAAAAGACGCTTGAAAAATCTTACCATCTCCAGCATAGACAGCCAGCTGGTGACTGTAAGGGATTCAGCTACTGTTTGGATCTCTGGTCTGAAAAGAAAAAATAAGAAAAACAGTGGACCATTTTGAGTAAATAATTTAATTTAGATCTGTAAACCTGGAAGCCTTCAAGATTGCAGGATGTATGAATTGTTTTAAAAAAGAGCATTTGTTCCTATTTTGTATGACATAATTCTGATAGGCTGGAGCACAGTACAAGTTTATGTTTTCGTTATTACTTTCCCACAGAAAAATTTCATATGCAGTTCCAGTTGCAAAACACATGGTCAGATTTTTCTGGAGATTGAGATATAGGGAGCCTGTAATTTACACCTTCAAGCAATGTTAGGGTAACATAAAGCGTTCATTTTCCAAGACAAAAGACATGGAGACCTGGCCACAAGAAAATGAAGACTATAGGGGCATCTGATTAGCTTAACAAAAGAGCAAACACAAAGTCCTCTGGCAAGAACCAGGCAATAAATATACCAAATATTGCAGTCTAGTTTAACATGGGTTAATGCTTCTATCTTTATAATCTTGCAAAACACATTTAGAGATGTACCCTTGTGTTGTTTCAAATTGTTTCCTCATTGTTTTTCCCTAAGAAATGCACACACATAAATTGTTTATGAAAACTCATCTCCGACACCATTTATCCACTTTACTTGAGATATCTGATTTGCCAAAAAGTGAAACCTTGCTTTATTGTATGAGAGACACTTCCTGACAAAATCCCCATTTAAGGGCTAGAGATGGATGTCTCTTGGGGACTGGTAATGAGATACAGAGCAGAGTTCTGCAAAAGTTCAAAACAAAAGTATAAACCATATGAATCATACCTGGTTTTGTGCCTTGCTGGAAAGAAACACTTCATGTTTCTATGCAGAAATCAGACACAGCTTGTCATGTGGTCTCGTTTGGATATGAAATCATACAAAACCTTGGGTTTTAGCAATATTTCCCTTTCCAAATGTAAAAACTCAGGCTGTAACTGAAGAGGTCTCCTATCAGTATATAAGGAGCATACGTTGAGTTGCTGCAGATCATAGTAATGTATAACAAGGTGATAAGCTGTTCTAGTGTGAATGGAGCAGTGGATGGAGCCACTTCTCAGGGCTTTGTGCAAAAGTTGTGCACTACCTAAAACAAATTGCAGCCCTGGGAGATTTGTACACTATGAATGGGGCACAGGGGGTATCGTGGAAGAGCTGAATGCACAGTCTGAGGACTCGTTAGGTTTTGGCTGCTATAGAGTTAACTTCATAGCAGCTTGCACGGTGTCATGTTTTGGACTTGTGAACAAAGCAGGGTTGTTAGTACGGGGATATTTTAGCTATTTCTGAGGGCTACTCGCACAGAGTCAAGGCCTTTTCTGCTCTTCACACTGCCCTGCAAGTGAGTAGGCTGGGGGTGTACAAAATATTGGGAGGGGACACAGCTGGGGCAACTGCCTCCAAATGATGAAGGAATATTCCACACCACATGATATTGTGCTCAGCAATAAAAGATAGGGGAAAATCAGGGAAAGGGGAGACGTTTAGAATGATCTTGTTTGTCTTTCCACGTAGCCACAAGGTGTGATGAAGCCCTATCTGTGGAGATGGCTAAACATTTGTCTTCCAATGCAAAGTAGTGAATGGAACCCTTATTTTGCTTTGCTTGTGTATGCCTTTTGCTTTATCTATTAAAAGATCTTTATCTCATCCTGTGAGTTTTTGCATTTCTACTCTTTCAATTCTTTCCCCCATCCCACTGGGCAGCAGGAGTGGGCAAGAAGATGGGTGGTGTTGAGTTGCTTACAGGGGTTCAACTACAACAAGTACATAAGGGCTGTAGGCTTCAAGATGTATGGAATGGTGAGTGGACTACTCTGGAGCAACTTCACAGTTCTTTGGTAGGATTTTAAACACTAATCCTCTCTCCTCTACAGTTCCTAGTCTAGTAATTTGCTATGTTTTGGGGCTCATACCTTGGTTCATATCCAGTCTAGGTGTACCAATACATAATGCTGGAAGTGCCCACAGACCCTTAAACAGAAATGACGTCACCAACCCATTCCACAGAGTAAGCAGCATTGTTGCATGGGTTGGTTTTGGCAGGTTTGATGGGCTTTTACCAGAAGTCATTCAGATTCTCATCTTGTGCATCTAAAAGGCCCTGAGAAACATATTCTTTTTCAGGAAAGACATTAATGGATGTTCCCCAAGTGTTGCCTCATAACCACTTCACTTCAATGATGTATAGGATACATACCACAGATGGAAGTGAGATTTGTTTTCTCAGTTTCATGTCCTCAGTTTAGAAGGCTACTTAAAGCTAAATAACTCCAGATCATCCCCTTTTCATTAGTCTAGTTACAGATTTAATTCCATTTCAAGAGAAAAGAAAAAGAGGTATATGGGATTTAGGAAAAAGCAAATAAATTGAGAATACAGATCTTGGATAAAAGCAACAAAGCAGAAAGCAACATTAAAAAATCACATCTGCTTCCAAGGAAGACCAAGACAACCCAACATACCTTGACACTTGACTAGAAAAAACAAATTTTGCAGTTGTCTTGCAGTCAGACACCTGCTCTGAAACTCATGACTCAGTCAATCATCATTCATTAACCCACTCAAACTATTTTTTAGTTGTCACATATCATTATTCAAAAACTTGACCACTTCCCTAGAAAAAGAATCATCCTCTAAAAATGTCCTTCAATTCTATGGAAAAGAAAAGAAAGGAAAGGAAAGGAAAGGAAAGGAAAGGAAAGGAAAGGAAAGGAAAGGAAAG